>NC_089595.1:9320774-9620774 GCF_019320115.1 Miscanthus floridulus
GGCTCGGGGAAGGCGGTCCACGGCGGTTCCAAACTCGGTGAACGGCAGGGCTTCTCCGAGCGACGGTGGCGGCCTCCGAAGCGTGAGCGAGGGCGAAATTGGAGTGGAGAGCGAGAGAGGAACGCGCGGGGGCTCGACTTCACTTAAAAAGAGGCCGGGGCGAGGGGAGGGCGATCCCACGACGCGCGACGTGGGCGCGGGCGGCGGTTGCGGCTGACGCGCGCTGCGGTTGCGGGAGGAAGGAGGCGGCACTGACGTGCGGGCCCGGGTGTCAGCGGCTGAAGGAGGAAAGGGAGGCGCGGCGGTTGCCTGGTGCGGCGAGGCTGGGCCGGCACGGTGCGCGTGGCTGGGCTGGCGTGGCTGGGCCGGCGCGGTCGGGCGGCTGGCGCGAGCTAGGCCGAGCGGGAAAAGGGGGAGGCGAGCTGGGCTGCTGGCTGCGGTGCTGGGCCGCGGGAAGAGAAAGAAAAAAGAAAAAAAAAGGGCCAGCGGACCGAATGTGAGGAAGGGAGGAATGGAAGGAATTTTCCCTTTTTCTTTTTATAAATAAAAATTTCAAACTCATTTTCGAAAGGTTTTTAGAATCTTTTAGCATTTGAATAAAACACCCGTCACAGAAATAAATACGCAATAGCATGAATGCATCACATGTTTCTATTCTTGTATTTTCTTTTAATTTTATAAAAGGAATATTACTTCCTAATTTGAATTGCACAAATAATTGCATATTTAAATCAAGTTTACTATTTTAAAAAGAATTCAAATTTTTGGGTGTTACAGTGGATTAGCTCCGGTTGTGGTTCTGTGGTCGTTCGGAGATCAAGTCGAAGTCTTCGTGGTTTCGGTGTCTCTCTCCCCATCGTCCGGTCGCATCCAACCTTGGTTAGGTATAAAGCTAGTTATTCTGCTATTCTCCAGCAAGTTACCTTTTTATCCCCGCTGTCTTGTTGAAAATTATCTTGGTCGTGACCTACTATTGTAAAGATCGAGCCAACTCCCGTACTGAAATAGTTCAGTACCTATCATCTAGTATCAGAGCTTCGGATTGACACGGTAGGTCTTGCCGTCATCCACATCATTATCCTTGTTTAATCTACTTCATATATTTGTGTTTTTATCATATCCTATAGTCCAAAGCCACACAAAAAATACCTATAACCATTTCATGGTACTGTTACGTTGTGTTTTGTGTTCATCAAGTTGCTAGTCACCACCGTTTATATAAAGATTGAGTTGTGTCGTTCGTTACCGCTGTCGGTGTTATAAAAAAATAGATCAAAGAAAGAAGAAGAAGAAAGAAAGATTAGTTTCAAAAAAAAGAGAGAGAAGTGAAAAGAATTTGAAGGATCTGTGTTGTGGTGTATTGCCGAAAATTTTAGATTACATATTTAAGTTGGTGGTGATCTTGTTAGCAGCAACGTCGTATCTTTGAGCACATCAAACCACTCGGTTGGCAGTACCGTAGCCCTCCTTGTTAGCCACCTATAGCTCCACCAAAAACCTGAACCGGGACGTTTGATTCGTAATCCTTACGATCTCTCTACCACCCCCGTTGAAGCTGCCACACCAGCACTATCATGGTCCTTGAGATCAGGAAAGAACTTGGGTAAGTAAAAGGTGAGATCGAGTATTTTCACAAATTTACCTATTCCATTTTTTCTTCTTGCAACTAGTCTAACATGGCAGGATCCTATTCAAGTATTCATGGTGGAAACCATGGAGATGGGGAGCCCCCTGTCACACGGGCTGAGGTGCGCCACATGGCAAACTCACTGGTGGAGGCGATGGAGAGGATGCTTGACGCTCGTCTTCCCACGGAGGGAGGCCGAGGGCCACATCGTTGTCATGAAGAAAATCACTAGGAGGAGTCTGGTGATGAGAATTCTGGTTTTGGCCATGGATTTGATCGCTTCGGCGATGGCCATGGAGGGCATGGTGGTGGTCGCCATGCTGGTTTTGATAATCAGCGTGGTGGCCGTCGTGTACGATTTGAAGATGAAGATGAGGTTCATGATGAGTATGAGGCGGGATTTGATGATAATGAAAATCCTTTTGGTCACCATGGGCGTTTTGGATAGCCACATGAACATCATCGTGGTGCTGGTCATGATGGGGAAAATCATCGTGGTCGTCGCAATAGAGATGATCCGGATAGCATTGCTCGTGTAAAGTTGAGTATTCCAAAAATTTCAGGGAAAGAAAATGCTGATGCTTATCTTGAATGGGAGGAACAATGTGATTAGATTTTTAGAGTGCATAATCTTTCTGATCAGAGGCGTGTCAACCTTGCTTCTGTTGAGTTTTCAGGTTACGCTCTCACATGGTGGAACCAAGTTCAAGAAAATCAACGTGTGTTGGGATGTGATCATATCAACACATGGGCTGAGATGAAGAGAGTGATGAGAGGACGCTTTGTGCCATCAAGCTATCAGCGTGACCTCCACAATAGGTTACAAACATTGAGACAAGGATCAAAATCTGTTGATGACTACTTCAAGGAGATGGAATTACTCTTGGTGAGATCTAGAATTAGAGAAGATGAAGAGTAAAAAATGGCAATATTTTTGAATGGTCTCAATGAAGAAATTTCAGGTTTTGTTGAGATGTTTCCATATCATAATTTGCAAGACCTTGTTGATCAAGCTATGCGCACCGAGAGAAAAATTCAGCAAGAGGGACGAAGAAGGTCTTATGGGAGCCAATCAATTTCAGCCCCATGGCGTCGGCAGCAGTCCGGTACCTTTATTGGTGGGGGAAGATCGCAAGGAGTTCCTACTAGGCCTTCTCCATCCATTGGTGCTGCAAAGACCATGGTTTCTACTGCTTCTTCACCTGTAGTTCAGCAAGAACAGCGACGTCCTGCTGCAAGCACAGCAACCCCTTCTGTTGCATCAGCTGCTGCTTCTTCTTCCCATACCCGAGGCATTATTTGTCACAAGTGTCAAGGTCGAGGACATATTGCTGCTCAATGTCCTAGTCGAAGGACCATGATTATAAATGAGCAAGGTGAATGGGAATCTAAAAGCGAACCTGAGGAAGAAGCTCCAATATATGATGAAGAAATTATGCAAGATAAAGGTGATGAAATTCAACCTGATGATGGAGACAACAATTGCTTCATTTCTCGCCGAGTGCTTAGTGTTACTGCTGTCCAAGAAGCGAATAATCAGCGGCACAATCTTTTTCACACCCGGGGCATGATCAAGGACAAGTTGTGTCAAATCATTGTTGACAATGGCAGCTACAATAATATTGCAAGTCGAGAATTAGTTGAAAGATTAGGACTGAAACAGCGGCGCCACCCTTCTCCATACAAGATGCAATGGTTAAATGATTGTGGTGTGCTGCGTGTAACAAATATTGTGACCGTTCCCTTCTCCATTGGGTGGTACAATGATCATGTGGAGTGTGATGTGGTTCCAATGGAAGTATGCCAATTGCTGTTAGGAAGACCTTGGTTGTATGACCGAGATGCTCAGATTTGTGGTTACGCCAACAAGATTGTTCTCATGTACAAAGGAGAGCGCATCACTTTGCTTCCCTTGTCACCGGAGGAGATTGTGAGAGATGATCTGAAAAGAAAACAGCGAGAGAGCGAGAACCACCTATGAGTGACCCACAAAAATAGTGAGGGAGAGATTCCAAAGCCAAATAAAACCCCACAGCCTCAAAGAACCAAGACACCGAGAAAAGAGGGTTTAGTTATGATGGCTAGGAAAGGGGATTTAAAAGAATTGAGTGAACCCAATGCTGTATTCTATGTACTCCTGTACAAGGATAATTTTCTTGTTGCTAACGACTTACCCTCTACTTTGCCAAGTGTTGTCTTTGATGTGTTACAGGAATATGAGGATATCTTTTCGGATGAAGTGCCACCAGGACTACCACCTAAGAGAGGAATCAAACATCAAATTGATCTTGTGACCGGCGCTTCACTCCCAAACCATGCTGCTTACTGCGCCAACCCGGAAGAAACCAAGGAGATTCGGCGGCAAGTGGAAGAATTGATGAGAAAAGGGTACGTACAAGAAAGTCTATCACCTTGTGCTGTTCCTGTCCTTTTAGTGCCTAAGAAAGATAGGTCTTGGCGGATGTGTGTGGATTACCGAGCAATAAATAACATTACCATAAGGTATAGACACCCCATCCCTCGGTTAGATGATATGCTTGATGAACTTAGTGGTGCTATCATATTCACTAAAATTGACTTAAGAAGTGGATACCACCAGATTCGCATGAGAGAAGGAGATGAATGGAAAACAACCTTTAAAACAAAATTTAGGTTGTATGAATGGTTGGTAATGCCTTTTGGGTTAACCAATGCACCAAGTACATTTATGAGATTGATGAATCATGTGCTTAGAGCTTTTATTGGCAAATTTGTTGTTGTTTACTTTGATAACATCTTAATTTACAGCAAGTCTCTTGATGAACATGTTGAACATACCCAATGTGTGCTTGCTGTCCTACGTGAACAAAAATTGTATGCTAACCTTGAAAAGTGCACCTTTTGCACCGACAAGGTAGTCTTTCTTGGATTTGTTGTCATAGGACAAGGAGTGGAGGTAGATGAAGAAAAGATCAAGGCTGTACGGGACTGGGCGCCTCCACAGAACGTGAGCCAAGTAAGAAGCTTCCTTGGACTTGCTAGTTTCTATCGGCGGTTCGTGAAGGATTTCAGCACTATTGCTGCACCAATCAATGAGCTGACAAAGAAAGAAGTGCTCTTCAAGTGGGGAGAAGCACAACAGAAGGCATTTGAAGAATTGAAGATGAAGTTAACAACAACACCAGTCCTTGCACTCCCAGATTTTGGTAAGCCATTTGAAATAGAATGTGATGCAAGTGGAGTTGTGATTGGAGGTGTGCTCATGCAAGGACGAAGGCCAATTGCATACTTCAGTGAAAAGCTAAGTGGTCCAACTCTAAATTATTTAGTTTATGATAAAGAATTATATGCTCTTGTTTGGAGTCTAGAAACTTGGCAACATTACCTTTTTCCTAAAGAATTTGTGATACATTCAGATTATGAATCATTGAAACACCTTAAAGGACAACTAAAACTGAATAGAAGACATGCAAAATGGTGTAAATTCATTGAATCATTTCCCTATGTTGTCAAGTACAAGAAAGGAAAAGAGAATGTTGTAGCAGATGCGTTGTCTCGACGTCACACTTTGCTAACCCAACTTGACACTAAGATTCTTGGATTAGAAAGCATAAAAGGTTTATATACAACTGATTCATATTTTGCTAAACCATATTCCAAGTGTCGAGATGGCAAAGGATGGAAAAACTTTCATGTCCATAATGGGTTTTTTGTTTCGAGCTCACAAACTATGTATTCCAGATTGCTCTGTTCGAATTTTACTTGTGCAGGAAGCCCACGCAGAAGGACTCATGGGCCATTTTGGCGCCAAGAAGACAGAACAAGTCCTTACCGACCACTTCTTTTGGCCAAAGATGAGAAGAGATGTGGAGAGACATGTTCTTCGCTGCGAATCATGCCACAAAGCAAAGTCTCATGTGAATCCTCATGGATTATACACTCCTCTACCTATTCCTAGCGTGCCTTGGGAAGATATCTCCATGGATTTTGTTCTTGGTTTACCTCGAACCAAGCAGGGAAGGGATTCCATCTTTGTTGTGGTTGATCATTTTAGCAAAATGGCACATTTTATCCCATTCCACAAGAGCGATGATGCTTCACATATCGCTGAATTGTTTTTCAAAGAAATTATACGACTACATGGGGTGCCATGAACCATTGTTTCTGATCGTGACACCAAATTTTGAGTTACTTTTGGAAAACTTTGTGGGGGAAACTTGGAACACGGTTGCTGTACTCTACGACATGTCATCCACAAATAGATGGACAAACTGAAGTCGTGAACCATACTCTATCAATGCTCCTGTGAGCTATCCTCAAGAAGAACTTGAAACTTTGGGAAGAAAGTTTGCCATATGTCGAGTTTGCATACAATAGGGCAGTACACTCGACCACTAAATTTTGTCCATTTGAAATTGTATATGGGTTCAAACCCACTGCTCCCATAGATCTTTTGCCTTTACCTATGCAGGAACGTGTAAACTTCGATGCAAGCAAGCGAGCCGAGTTTGTCAAGAACCTTCATGATAGAGCTCGGACAAACATTGAAAAAATGACAACGATGTATGAGAAGCACGCCAATAAAGGTCAAAGGAAGGTGTTATTTGAACCAGGAGACTTGGTTTGGGTGCATCGCAAGGACAGATTTCCTGAACAACGCAAAAGCAAGTTGCAAGCCCGAGCTAATGGCCCATTCAAAGTGCTACGCAAGATCAACGACAATGCTTATGAAATTGACCTGCCTAGTACTTATGGTGTGAGTACCAGTTTTAATGTGGTCGACCTATCTCCATTCTTTGGATTGGATGAGTCGAGGATGACTCTTTTTCAAGGGGGGAGGATGATGTGACCACGCCAGCGTCGGGGACCTCGATGATTTCTCCGACCACCTCGACGAGCTCTCCGACCACCTCGGTGAGCTCTCCGACCACCTCGGCGACCTCTCCGACCACCTCGGCGAGCTCTCCGACCACCTCGGTGACCTCTCCGACCACTTCACCGACCTCGGTGACCTCTCCGACCACCTGACCAGCTGATACACCACTCCAAGTCTTTACTAGACCAATCACTCGTATCCGCGCCAAAAAGATACAACAAGAGGTGCACGCGCTATTTTGTGAATTTCAATTAAACATTGATGGTAATTTCGAGCTACCTAAGTCGTGCATGTTGTTATTACTCAGGTTCTCCGAGAAGGAAGACAAGGATACATCAAGGATGGATCAGAGAGAAGAGCTACGTTCGAGTCAATCTAGCATGGCGTCCGACCAATTTTAGTGAAGACTGCTCCGAAGCTCAACAGTCTGCATGAAGCTAAAAATCCCATGCAAAACTGAAGGAGTTATGACCAAAATAATGAAGACTGCACAGAAGCCTAGAAGACGCGTGGGAACTGAAGACCACCTCATAAAAGCTCTATGCCAGTTGACCTTCCACCTTCTCAACGTGGTTTCTTCAGTTCACATCTATCTTAAGAGACTTCTCGTAGTATAAATACCACCTCGAGGCTACTAGAAAAGTACCTTTTGATGATTTGATAATTCCAGTGATATTGCAGCCGAGCTACCGAGTGCTTACTCAAATCCTTGTTCTTCCTTATTCTTCCTGGACTTGTGAAGAGATTCCTCTGGAATCCACTAGTTCGTGTTTTGCGGGTTCCAGTATGGCTGCCCCGCCTTGTGTGGATTAGCTCCGGTTGTGGTTCTGCGGTCGTTCATAGATCAAGTCGAAGTCTTTGTGGTTTTGGTGTCTCTCTCCCTGTCGTCTGGTCGCATCCAACCTTGGTCAGGTATAAAGCTAGTTATTCCGTTGTTCTCCAGCAAGTTACCTTTTTATCCCCGCTGTCTTGTTGCAAATTATCTTGGTCGTGACCTACTGTCGTGAAGATCGAGCCAACTCCCGTACTGAAATAGTTCAGTACCTATCAGTACTTAGCCGAGAATTGATGTCTAATTCCAAATTCATCACATAACTCATCAATTCTAGTGTTCTTGAACTCACTTCCATTGTCACTTCTAATTTTCTTGATTGTTGTTTCAAACTCATTGTGAATACCCTTGACAAAAGATTTGAATGTTGCAAACACATCACTCTTGTCACCAAGAAAGAAGACCCATGTATATCTAGTGAAATCATCCACAATCACAAATCCATATTTGTTTCCTCCAATGCTAGTGTATGTGGTTGGTCCAAACAAGTCCATATGCATTAGCTCAAATGCCTTAGATGTGCTCATCATACTCTTATTAGGATGTGTGTTACCAACTTGCTTTCTGGCTTGACATGCACTACATAGCTTATCTTTCTCAAAAGTGACATCTTTCAAGCCTCTAACTAAGTCATGCTTGATTAACTTGTTTAATTGTTTCATTCCAACATGACCAAGCCTTCTATGCCATAACCAACCCATGCTAGACTTAGTGATCAAACATGTTGACAATTGAGCTTCTCTAGCATTGAAATCAACCAAGTATAGATTCTCATATCTAAATCCTTTGAATATCAAGTTAGAGCCATCTACACTTATAATCTCTACATCATCCACACCAAATATGCACTTGAAACCAAGATCACACAATTGAGCTACCGATAATAGGTTGAAGTTCAAGCTCTCTACTAGTAGCACATTGGAAATGCTCAAGTCATTGGATATTGCAATCTTACCAAGCCCTTTGACCTTGCCTTTGCCATTGTCACCAAATGTGATACTATCAATCCCATTGCTCTTATTTTCATTGATTGAATTGAACATTCTTGGATCACCAGTCATATGTTGTGTGCACCCACTATCAAGCACCCAATGCCTTCCTCCGGATTTATAATTTACCTACAAAAGAATATCAATTTCTTTTAGGTGCCCAAACTTGCTTGGGTCCTTGTAGGTTAGTCACCAAGGACTTTGGTACCCAAATGGCCTTCTTCTTTGGGCCCACAATTGGTGTATCAATGAACTTAGCCTTCACACCATTGGCACCCTTATAAAGCATGTAACAAGAATCAAATTTGATTGAGGATACATTAGGTAGCTTGTTCTTGTTAGTCTTGCAATCTTGCTCTATATGCCCAACTTGCTTGCATCTATTGCAAAACCGACCATTGCCCTTCACAAAGCTAACTTTAGGAGTGACAAAGGCCACCTTGCCTTTCTTGGGGGTATAGACTAATCCCTCTTTGTTGAGAGAAAACCTTTGGCTACCCAAGCACTTTAGCAAGCGGGCATCTCCACCATAGGCATTGCCTAAGGCACGAGTGAGCTCATTCACCTCCTTCTTGAGGGTTTCATTTTCCACCATTAGTGATGTATCATTCATAGGTGGAGTGGTAATGGTTGTGCTACAAGAAGTGTTAGTGGGAGCAACAATAATGGGTTCATGAAAAGATTCATCAATAAGATCACATGTTAGTCCCACATCACATGTTACTATCACTTGCTCCTTCTTGGCTTCCTCCTTCTCGACTTGCTCAATGAGAGAGGAGTGAGCCTTTTCAAGCTTAGAGTGAGCTTTGCCAAGCTTCTCATGGGCATCCATTAGCCCCTCATGAGTGGCATTTAGCTCATCAAAGGATTGCTCAAGAAATTTTACTTTCTTGCACAATTCTTTGCACTCCTTTCTCTTCATCTCATTGCAAGCGTGCACTTGCTCACACATGTCCAAGAGCTCCTCCTTGGAGTACTCCTCCTCCTCCTCATCATCATCATTATCATTCCTACAAGAGTCACTTTCACATTCATCATCATCACTCTCATCATATTTTACCTTGGTAGGCTTGGCCATGAGACATGTCGATGGAGTGTCAATGATGGAGAGCTTCTTGTTGATGGCAATGCTTGCTAGTGCTCTCTTGATAGATTTCTTGTCATCATCACTAGAGCTATCACTATCCAAAGAGCCATCACTATCCCATGTGACCACATAACCTCCACCCTTCTTCTTTTGGAAGGTCATTCTCTTCTCCTTCTTTTCCTTCTTTTCATTCTTATCTTTCTTGTGCTTCTTCTTCTCATCTTCATCATTTTCACAATTGTAGGGACAATTTGCTACAACATGATCGGGGCTCTTGCAATTGTAGCATCTTCTCACATATTCTTTGCTCTTGGTGTGATCTCTTCTCTTTCTTGCACCATAGCCCTTCTTCTTCATGAATTTGCCCATCTTGTGCACAAATAGGGCCATGGCTTCATCATCAATGTCACTAAGATCATCATCGTCACTTGATTCTTTCTTGGACTTGCCCTTGTTCTTGGATGATGATGAGCTAGCCTTGAATGCTATACTGTTCTTCTTCTTCTTGTCCTCTTCTTCCTTCTTGTCATCCTTGTCGTCCCCCTCCCTTTCCACATGGTATGTCTCTTGTGTCATGACATCACCTAGTACTTGGTTAGGGGTAATGTCCTTCAATCCTCCTCTTATAATGAGCAATCTTAACATCTCAAATCTTAGAGGTAAGCACATCAAGAATCGATGGGAGACATCATCATCCTTGATCTTCTCTCCCAATACCTTCAAGTCGTTGACAATGACTTGCAATCGATGGAACATCTCCGGAATGCTCTCATCATCCTTCATCTTGAAACTTGTCAACTTATCCTTGAGGATGTACAACTTAGCACTCTTCACCGCTGGTGTGCCCTCATATGTTTCCTCCAATCTCTTCCACACCTCATTTGCTCTTTCACAATCCTTGATTTGCTCAAACACCTTGGAATCAATGGCATTGTATATGGTGTTGAGAGCCATTGTATTGCATTGCTTATTGATCTTATCTTGATTGGTTGGATCATCGGAATCAATGATAGCATAATCATTCTCGGTCACTTCCCATACTTGATCATTGATTGAACCAAGATACATCTTCATCTTTCTCTTCCAATAACCATAGCATGTGCCATCAAAGAATGGTGGTTTGCCTCCCCCACATGGTTGAACACAACTTGAGCTATAATTTGACACCGAGGTTGTTAAGCCTTCAATCAAACGGTGACCACGGCTCTGATACCACTTGAAAGGTCCTAATATGGCTAGAGGGAGGGGGGTGAATAGCTTATTTAGAAATCTATAAATCAACTAGAGCAATTTGATTAGTATGACAAATAGCGTAATACAAACTTGCTCTAGCTCTACAAGGGTCGCAAGCCACCTATCCAACAATTCTAGTTGCAATGATTACTTAGGCACCCAAACTTGCTATGTAACTACTCACGAAGAGCTCTCAATCTTGCTACTCTAAAGAGCTCAACTAGATGAATGTAAATAATAAAGCAAGCTCTCAATTTTAATTACACTAAAGAGCTTGTATCAACTAGTTTGTAAGAATATAAATAAGTGAGTAGGGTGATTATACCGCCATGTAGGGGATGAACCAATCACAAGATGAAGATTAAGCCAATCACCGGGAGAATGCAAATGACAAGAGACAACCGATTTTTCTCCTGAGGTTCACGTGCTTGCCAACACGCTAGTCCCCGTTGTGTCGACCAACACTTGGTGGTTCGGCGGCTAAGAGGTGTTTCACAAACCTCGTCCACACGATTGGACACCGCAAGAACCTACCCACAAGTGAGGTAACTCAATGACACGGGCAATTTACTAGAGTTACCTTTCGGCACTCCACCGGGGAAGGTACAGCTCCCCTCACAATCATCGGAGACGGCCCCGAACAATCACCAACTCGTGCCGATCCTCCACCGCTGCACCGAGCCGTCTAGGTGGTGGCAACCACCAAGAGTAACAGGCGAAATCCGCAGCGCAACACGAATACCAAGTGCCTCTAGATGCAATCACTCAAGCAATGCACTTGGATTCTTTTCCAATCTCACAAAGATGATGAATCAATGATGGAGATGAGTGGAAGGGCTTTGGCTAAGCTCACAAGGTTGCTATATCAATGAAAATGTGCAAGAGAGTGAGCTTGAGCCAGCCATGGGGCTTAAATAGAAGCCCCCACGAAATAGAGCCGTTGTATCCCTTCACTGGGTACTGATCGGGGTGATCGGACGCTCCGGTCCAGTTGACCGGATGCTGGATCCAGCGTTCGGTCGCCCGATGTAAGCCACGTGTCATTCTGAGTTAAACCTGAGCCGCCAGATCTCAACGGCTATTAACTGACCGGACGCTCCGGCACAAGTGACCGGACGCTCGGACCCCAGTGTCCGGTCATTTCCAGTAAGCTCCCAAAACCGTCTTTTGCCGACCGGACGCGTCTGGTCATGCTTGACCGGACACAGACCAACGTCCGGTGCTTAACCATAGTCAGTGTGCCATCCGATAGCTCGACCGGACGTAGCCCTTCAGCGTCCGGTCGCTGGGTGATCCAACGTCTGGTCAGTTGACTGACGCCAACTTCTTTGCGACCAACTCCATTTCACTTCAAACTTCTTTACCCTTGCTCATGTGTGCCACCCACCAAGTGTATCACCTTGTGCACATGTGTTAACATATTTTCATAAATATTTTCAAGGGTGTTAGCACTCCACTAGATCCTAAATGCATATGCAATGAATTAGAGCATCTAGTGGCACTTTGATAACCGTATTTCGATACGAGTTTCACTCCTCTTAATAGTATGGCTATCTATCCTAAATGTGATCACACTCACTAAGTGTCTTGATCACTAAAACAAAATGGCTCCTACATTTTATACCTTTGCCTTGAGCCTTTTGTTTTTCTCTTTCTTCTTTTCTAAGTTCAAGCATTTGATCATCACCAATGTCATGATCTTCGTCATTGCTTCATCACTTGGAGTAGTGCTACCTATCTCATGATTATCTTGATAAACTAGGTTAGCACTTAGGGTTTCATCAATTAACCAAAACCAAACTAGAGCTTTCACCGTGACGCAGCCGCATGGCGCAGCCACCAAGCATGCCTCCGCGGCTCTTCCTTATGCTGGGCCTGGGCCACTGCAGCTCACAACAGTTGCGTCTATGCGCCTCGCCTCGCCCGCTGCCGCTTCCGCGCTCTGCCAGACCGCCTCCCAGTCGCGCCGTCGCCAGGTTTTAGGGTTTCGGATGGGGAGTCACTGAGTCGGGTGGGAGAGAGAGGGACTCGGATCTGAGACGGGGTGAGGGAGAGGGAGACTGGAGAGGGAGTCGGACAGGAGAGGCCTCAGGCCTGCCTAGAGCGGTGCGTTGTGGGCCTTGGTGGGCTGCATCCAAGATTGGGGAAGCGGAGATTGTTGCTAACTTCGGTTCCGCGGTTGTTCGGTTCCACTTGAGTCAAAAACCGACACCGTAGCCGAACACTGAAGTTCCCAGAATCCAAAACCGAAGCCGAAATGAAAAACCAAAAAGCCGACAGTTTGGTTCGATTCGGTTCGGGGTTCGGTTTTCGGTCTCAATATGCCCGGGCTAAGGGAACAAGCGCTTGGAGTCTCACAATCGCAAATGGTGTTTGTAAATGAAAGGTCTAGGCTTCGTTTTCGATGTAATTTCCTTTTTTCTCTTTAATGAAAAGAAATACGTGAAGATATATGGTTAGGAAAAAGAAAAGAAAAACAGAAAACAGAAAAAGGCAGAGTTTTCTCCGTATCATATGCCGCGAATTGAAGGAACCTTCTTTTGCGGTGGCATCGTCAGGGGTGGCGTCACCGTGGACAATATTATATTATATTATACTAAGATAATTGCAGCTCATGTTCTTCAGCAGCAGACGAATTACATATTACTATATATATATATATATTAGTGTTCCGAAAATATCTGATCTTAGACTGTCTCTAATAATAATGGTTACCTAAAATATAAGATCTATTTTATGTTTAGGTAGCGCTATAGGTAAAGGATTCAATACTTATTTTTAGTCTTCTCCAATAACAACACCAAAAGAGAACCCTTTCTACAAATAGGTCTATAGGAGAGAAGATCCTTAAAATTAGATTATACTCTCTTCTAACACCTAAAATAGGTCTTCGACCCAGGGTGTTAGTTCCTTGCTGGCATATTTTTTTTTATCATGTTCATAGCCGCCGGCTGTCTCCTGTCGGCATCCAGTCAGCGCCTTGATTCCTGCCGCACAATAATTATACAATAATAATAGAGCAGAGTGTGGTCGATAATCACCTGCACTCCCCACTCTATAAATGGGTCTACTTCGCTCCATTTCTCCTCGCTCACTCATCGCGTCAGCTGCTACAAAGAAATTAAAGCACATTAGACCACACCACCCATAGCCATGGAGCTGGCTAACAACAACAACAACGCCATTCCTCTGCTGACCCCCTACAAGATGGGCGAGTTCCAGCTCAACCACCGGGTGGTGCTGGCGCCGCTGACGCGGCAGCGCTCCTACGGCAACGTGCCGCAGCCGCACGCCGCCGTCTACTACGCGCAGCGCGCCACCCGTGGCGGGCTCCTCATCACGGAGGCGACGGGCGTCTCCGACACGGCGCAGGGCTACAAGGACACCCCCGGGGTGTGGACGCCCGAGCAGGTACGCGCGTGGCGGCCCATCGTGGACGCCGTCCACGCGAAAGGCGCCGTCTTCTTCTGCCAGATCTGGCACGTCGGCCGCGTCTCCACCACCGCGTTCCAGCCCGGCGGCGCCGCGCCCATCTCCAGCACCGACCGCGGCGTGTCCCCGCAGGTCAGCAACGACGGGCACGTCGAGGAGTTCTCCCCGCCGCGGCGGCTGGAGGCGAGCGAGATCCCGGGTATCGTCGACGACTTCCGCCTTGCGGCGCGCAACGCGATCGACGCCGGCTTCGACGGCGTCGAGGTCCACGCCGCGCACGGGTACATCATCGAGCAGTTCCTCAAGGACAGCGCCAACGACCGGGACGACGAGTACGGGGGGTCGCTCCCCAACCGCTGCCGCTTCGCGCTCGAGGTCGTCCGCGCCGTGGCCGGCGAGGTCGGCGCGGGCCGCGTCGGCGTCCGCCTGTCCCCGTTCACGGACTTCATGGACTGCCACGACTCTGATCCGGTGGCCCTGGCGGGGTACCTGGTGGACAGGCTCAGCGACGTCGGCGTGCTCTACTGCCACATGATCGAGCCCCGGATGGCCATCGTCGACGGGCGCCGGCAGATCCCGCACCGCCTCCGGCCGTTCAGGGACGCGTTCCGGGGCACCTTCATTGCCGCCGGCGGGTACGACAGGGCGGAGGGGAACAAGGTGGTGGAGGAAGGGTACACGGACCTCGTCTCCTACGGCAGGCTGTTCCTGGCCAACCCGGACCTGCCCCGGAGGCTCCGCCTCCCCGACGCGCCGCTCAACAAGTACGACCGCACCACCTTCTACACCTCCGACCCCGTCGTCGGATACACCGACTACCCATTCCTCGACGACGACGATGCCGCCGCCGCCGACGCTGACAAATAAACGATCTATCTATATCATCGCCGATGCCGCGCCACCCTCCCCATGCATCGATCCTGCGTTGCTCTTCAAATTTCAATTCCACCTTGCTGCCTCGATCTTGTTGTGCTCTGTATATGCTTCCTCCCCGTCCCTGCTGTATTCAGCCAATTTATACATGGCAGGCAGGCAGGAGGTGCAAATAAAATTAAGCTTAACCTGCCCAGTAATTTTCCAAGGGAATTATTAATTATTTCAGGCAGAGAAATGGGAACCAATTGACACTCCTTTTTCCCCCTCCAAAAGTCCAAACTAGGTGGCCAGTTTTTTCCTCCAGCAACTCAGTTTATTTTCCCAAACAGAAAAAAAGGTGTTGGAAGCATATATTGTGTGGAGGAACCTGTCCACCCCAATTTAAGTCATGAGTGCTCACACCTTCCTAAAATTGTTTCAGAATTTGGCGACGTTAGTTGTTCTTTTAGTGGTAGATGTCGTGCTTGCCGACAGCAAGGTGTGTCAATGGTCTCAGAAGCGCGTGGTCAACATATTATTATTAGGTGTGGACTTTTTGTAATGTAGCCCCTATGTAATCGTAGCATATCAATTTAGGACTGAATCCACTAACTTATCCCTTGACATGTACCTTGGCCATCTACAACCCAACGCCTCAATGCAAAATCCAGTGCTACCACCATCTTCTCTGCAGGCGCCGTCACTACATGCTCTCTACCTTAACCCTAGGCTTAATCTTTGTAAGCCCATGCACCCCCAAGTACCTACTATGATGTCGGTCATGAGTTCTTGTTCCTTGCACCCACTTGTGTCACCTCCATTTTGAATCCACCGAGGTTCTCAAGTATGGGATGATAAGT
Source organism: Miscanthus floridulus (assembly GCF_019320115.1). Lineage (NCBI taxonomy): Eukaryota > Viridiplantae > Streptophyta > Magnoliopsida > Poales > Poaceae > Miscanthus > Miscanthus floridulus. The sequence goes on from NC_089595.1 coordinate 9,336,545, forward strand.
AGGCTACCCCTTGTCCCTTGTATAAATGCTGCGGCGACGATGTCATTAAGCTCACATGCGGTACATAGTTCCTCTCAAGTTCGAGGACATATTTTCTTCAAGTGTCGCCTCTATGAGAGAAATGTAAGTCTTCTTCAATTAATGTCATATTTTTTTTGCAGAGTGTGCGTGCTGCACACTGATGAACCACATCAACTTGGGCTGGGAGGTCTTTGCTAGCATTAAAAAATGATTAATTTCAATGATTACTATGTTTTAGGTGGCACGAACTTGCCCTTTCTACTTGTTTGCTGACAAGTATCAAAAGTGGCTACTGCAAAGTAGGTACATTGGATATTTAGCTAGAAGGATGGACCTTGCTGTTTCTGAGATTCCAGTTCGAGGGATCGACCAACAAATCAGCCAAGGAGGGTCATTGCTAACGATCTATGTGCCCATCGACCTCTCCTCTTTCCCACAGGCAACACACTCAAGGAGATATGGGAATGGTTGTGTGAGGGGAGGGTACAAGGACCTTTCTGCAATTTGTTGACCACGTGCCCCTCGGTGACAATGATATGGCCGGATGGCAGCTTATGGTACCGGTATAGATCCTCGATCAGATGTGCAAAAAAAAAGTTGATGGACCTAGGTGGAAGGTGAAAAAGGTTTAAGAATGCACACCACAATTAACTCAGAAATAAATTTGCCGGAGTGTATGAGATGGCTCAACAAAACTTGCATGCATTGTACCCCTGTGTCGGAGACCTAATATCGGGGTACTCGATGAGGTGGAACTAATAACCATCGAACGTCGACACTTCCGGTCAGACAGGAACGTTATTGCACTTCTTGCCCGAACAACAGAAGATTGGTTCCGCCTCGCCCGACATCAGGGAGCAGGCTCCGCCTCGCCCGACCCCCGAGGGCTAGGCTCCGCCTCGTCCAACTCCCGAGGGCTAGGCTCCGCCTCGCCCGATGGCTAAGGGCTGGCTCTGCCTCGCCCAACCCTCGAGGGATAGGCTCTGCCTCGCCCGACCTCCGAAGGCTAGACTCCGCATCGCCCGATGGCTAAGGGTTGGCTCCACCTCGCTCGATGTTCGGGGGCTAGCTCCGCATCGCCCGACCCCCGAGGGCTAGACTCTGCCTCACCCAACGGCTAAGGACTAGCTCTGCCTCGCCCGACGACCGCACCCTGATCCTTCATAAAGACGAGAACAGGGTACGACAGGACATTCGGGTCAAACCGCAGTACCGAGGACCATGCCTTGCACGCATGCAGGAAGGTACCATCAGGATATGACGGGACGGGTGCAGCAGCAAACTGGACATAGGGACGTTCAGCATGAACCAGTATAAACCTTGTGTCCTTTAGTACACCATCTGAGCTTAACGCGCAATAATTATAAATTTACTAGCCAGTGTTTGTTCGAAACACCGACAGTTGGCGCGCCAGGTAGGGGCCTTTGCGCGTTCCAAATCAAGCCTCGGATGGCTAGCCACGCAATCAGCTGGGCCTCGGGCGCACACGTGCGTTTCGGTGATCTAGACTTCATCGTCACGGTAGGAGGGGAGCTAGCGTTGGCCCACGCCGCCATCCGGTCTCCCCCCTATCAGTTTCAACTATGGGAGGCTCGAGAGCTAGCCCGGTGAACCCCTGGGCCCCAGCCGTCCAGGGAGGACCCACGCCGCCTCACCCTCTCTTCGGAACACTCCGCACGGAGCGCCCCGACAGTGCTTCCATTCTGTCTTCGCAACACCACGGCGACCATTAGCCACCTTGTGGCACAGCGCATGATCCCGTCCCCTGTGAACAACGAGTTTGTGGGGATGATCGAAAGTGTCACGGAATCCCTCCACGGCCTCCTCGTAGAGGGGCCGGGTCAGACTCTAGCTTAGACTCCAGCAGGGGCAGCCATCACCCCTCCCGAGAATGTTTCATGGCGAAAACCCCCGAGGGGCACATCGAAAGCATCTCTGCAGATACGGCTACCCTGGCAGGCAACCTCAGTGACAGAACTAATGGGGGGATAGCAGCCCCGCCTCACATAGGGGTGGAGCAGCTGAGAGCCCAAAAGTGGGAGATAAACGAAGCCGGACAACAGCTTGTTCGCGAGTAAGCAGAGGTCGATCGAGAGATCGAACGCCGCAGAGACGCCCGCAGATGCGCCTACAGCGACCCAAGGGAAGGAGCCCGCCGCGGCTATCATCCTTGACGTGGCGGATGCTACGATGGTGGCGAGGACCAGAGCCCGAGCCCTGGCCTCCCAGGGCCTCAGACCTTCAGCCGGTACATCCTCAATGCTGCATTCCCGCCGAGGTACCGACCTCCTACCAATATCCTTAAATACTCTAGGGAATCAAACCTCGGACTTTGGCTCGAAGACTATCGGCTCGCTTGTCAAGCCGGTGGTGTGGATAATGAAGACTTCATTATCCGCAACCTTTCACTATTCTTGGCCGATTCGGCATGGGCATGGTTGAAACACCTGCCGTCCAACGCAATCCAGAGTTAGGCGGATCTGAAAGAGATCTTTGTGGGAAACTTCTAGGGCACATACAAGCACCCTAGGAACCCATAGGACCTCAAGAACTGCCATCAGAAGCCTGGTGAGACCCTCCGTGGGTACACCCGGCACTTCTCCTGATAGTGCAACGAGCTTCCTAACGTCGCCGATGTCGACATGATAGGAGCCTTCCTGTCTAGGATGACCTATGAGTCTTTGGTTCATAAGTTGGGACGCAGGGGCCCATGAACTACCAAGGAACTCCTGAACATCGCCACCAACCACGCCTCAGGAGAAGAGGCGGTCGGAGCGATCTTTGATCGCCTCGAGGGCAAGGCAAGGCGGGATGAGGGTGCCAGCGAAGGCACCTCCAATTGTTCCGCCAAAAGAAAGAATAAGAAGCAAAGGCACGAGGACTCACTCGTGGCCGCTGCTAACCGCAAAGGTGGCCGGAAGCCCGCAGAGGGCACTTCGAATCACTTCGAAAAAATGCTCAAAAGGCCATGCCCGAACCACGCCTTTCCCGTAAAACACCCGCTCAAGGACTGTAGCCTCATGCGGAAGTTCTTGTCCAGAAGATCCAACAAAGGGGAGCAGGGGAAGGAACCTACCCCCACTATGGACGATGCCAAGGAGAAGGACGATGGCTTCCCGACGCCGGACGGCTGCCTTATGATCTTCAGAGGATCAGCAGCCTACGACTCCAAACGATGACAGAAGGTCGCACGCCACGAGGTCTACACGGCCGAACCAGCGACACCTCCCTTCCTCCGATGGTTAGAGTCCGCCATAACCTTCGATCGAACCGACCATCTAGATAGCATCCCTCATTCGGGAAGATATCCGCTCATGGTCGACCCAATCATCGGCCCAAAGTGACTCACCAAGGTACTGATGGACGGAGGCAGCGGCCTCAACATCATGTATGCCAAGACGCTTGATATGATGGACATCGACCGGACGCACCTCTGCCCAACCCGCGGGCCTTTCCATGGCATCGTGCCTGGGAAACAAGCCATGCCACTTGGGTAGATCGATCTACCCATTACCTTTGGGGATCAGTTCAATTATAGGACTGAGACCCTCACCTTCGAGGTGGTTGGTTTCCCCGGAACCTTCCACGCTATCCTAGGGCGACCATGCTACGCAAAGTTCATGGCCATTCCCAACTATACATACCTCAAGCTGAAGATGTCAGGCCCCCATGGGGTCATCACCGTCGGCACCTCCTTCCAGCGTGCCTACGAGTGCGAGGTCAAGTGCTATGGCTAGGCAATCATTGCCTCTGGGGAACTCGCCGCCCTCAAGGAGGAGGTCACCGAAGAAGCGCCCGACGCGAAGAAATCGGTCAGGTCCTTCAAATCGGCAGAGGGCTCCAAGGAGGTCCTCATAGATCTTAGTAGCTCTAAGGGCAAAACGGTACGCATTGGTACCACGCTCTCCTCCGAATAGGAAAGCGCGCTCGTCGACTTCCTCTGTGATAATAAAGACATCTTTGGGTGGAAGCCCTCGGATATGCCAGGCATCTCGAGGGAGGTCACCGAGCATACCTTGAAGATCCATCCAGGCTCCAAGTCGGTGAAGCAATGCCTATGTTGCTTCGACGAGGAGAAACACAGGGCCATCGACGAAGAAATAGCCAAACTCTCAGCGGCTAGATTCATCAGGGAAGTACACCACCCGGAATGGTTAGCTAATCCCGTTCTTGTATGAAAGAAGAGCGGGAAATAGAGGATGTGTGTTGACTATACGGGCCTCAACAAGGCGTGCCCAAAGGATCTGTTTCCTTTGCCGCGCATAGACCAAATAGTCAACTCTACCCGGGGTGCGAAACCCTCTGCTTTCTTGATGCATACTCCGGCTACCATCAAATCGCGATGAAAGAATCCGACCAGCTCGTGACATCTTTCATCACCCCCTTCGGATCATTTTGCTATGTCTCAATGTCGTTCAGTCTAAAGAACGCTGGGGCTACGTACCAATGCTGTATGCTCAAATGCTTCAGGGACCTCATCGGGTGGACCGTTGAGGCCTATGTTGATGACATCGTAGTTAAGTCCAAATGGGCTGACCACCTCGTTGCTGATCTTGAGCAGACCTTTGCAAAACTCCGAGCGAATGGCATCAAACTCAATCTCGAGAAGTGTGTTTTCGGGGTCCCAAGGGACATGCTGCTTGGCTTCATCGTCTCCGAGCATGGCATCAAAGCCAACCCAGAGAAAATCTCTGCCATCACAAGAATGGGTCCGATTCAGAACATAAAGGGGATTCAACGAGTCACAGTGTGCCTCGCCGCACTCAGTCGATTCATCTCACGCCTCGGCGAATGAGGTCTCCCCTTTATTGCCTCCTGAAGAAAGCCGACCGCTTCATATGGACATCCGAGGCCTAGGAAGCACTTGATATGGTCAAACTACTTCTAACAAGGCCCCCGATCCTAGTTCCTCCAAACGATGGAGAATCCCTCTTGCTATACATAGCGGCCACCACACAGGTGGTCAGCACCGCGCTGGTAGTAGAGCGGGAGGAGGAGGGTCATGCCCTCAAGGTGCAGTGCCCTATGTACTTCATCAGCGAGGTACTATCGGACTCCAAGACCCGCTACTCCCAAATCCAAAAGCTCCTATATACCGTCCTCATCACCAAGAGGAAGCTACGCCACTACTTTGAGTCACACCCCGTGATGGTCATAACATCATTCTCCCTCGGTGAGGTCATCTCGAGCCAGGACGCCATGGGGAGAACCGCAAAGTGGGCACTCGAGTTGATGGATCAAGGCATCACATATGCCTCCCGAACGGTGATCAAGTCCCAGGTATTGGCTGACTTCATTGTGGAATGGATCGAGGTCTAGACACCACCGTCGGTCGTCAATCAAGAGTATTGGACGATGAAATTCGATAGCTCGCTAATGAAGAAGGGCGCCGGCGCAGGGCTAGTCTTCGTATCACCCCTCGGGGTCCACATGAGGTATATGGTTCAGCTCCATTTCCCCTCATCAAATAATGCAGCTGAATATGAAGCACTCCTCAATGGCCTACGCATCGCCATCGAGTTGGGCATCCGATGCCTTGACATCCAGGGTGACTCTCAGCTAGTCGTCAACCAAGTCATGAAGGAGTCAAGCTACCACGACGCCAAGATGGCTGCGTACTGCCAAAAAGTCCAACGGCTGGAGGATAAATTCGACGGCCTCAAACTCAATCACATCCCAAGGTGCCTCAATGAAGCGGCCGACGCGCTTGCAAATGCATCGTCCGATCGAGAGCCAGTGCCAACGGGTGTCTTCGCCAGTGACCAACACAAACCCTCGGTGCGCTATGAAGGATTAGAGTAGGTTGACGATGGCCCATCTGATCCAGCACTAGGGGCTGACCATCGACGGCTCCATTCGGCCCCGAGGTCATGGAGCTAGAAGAGGATCCAGCGACAGAGCCCGACCCTCTGGATGACTAGAGAATAGTCTACCTCGACTACCTCCTCCGTGACACACTGCCGACGGATAAGACGAAAGCTCGATGGCTCGCACATCATGCCAAGTCCTTCATTCTTGTAGAGGGCGAACTCTACAAATGGAGCCACACCGGGATCCTGCAGCTCTATATCCCCGTTGAACAAGGAAGGCTTCTGCTGAGCGACATCCATGGTGGGGTCTGCGGTCACCATGCCGCACCAAGAACCTTGGTTGGGAACGCATTTTGATAGGGCTTCCACTGGCCCACCACAGTAGCCGACGCCGAGCAAATCGTACGTACCTGCGAAGGGTGTCAGTACTACACCCGGCAGACTTACCTCCTAGCCCAGGCACTCCAGATGATCCCCATCACATGGCCCTTCACGGTCTGGAGGCTCAACCTGGTCGGGCCTCTCAAAAAGGAGCCCGTGGGCTACACCCACTTGCTTGTCACCATTGACAAGTTCACAAAATGGATCGAAGCTCGACCGATCTCCGTAATCAAATCCAAGCAAGTTGTGTTGTTCTTCCTTGACATCATCCATCGCTTTGGTGTACCGAACTCCATCATCACATATAATGGCACACAGTTCACTGGCAAGAAATTCATTCAATTCTGTGATAAACAACACATCCGGGTCGATTGGGCCGCCATCGCGTAGCCCCAAACGAACAGGTAGGTCGAGCGCGCAAACGGCATGCTCCTACAGGGCCTCAAGCCTAGAATCTTCAACCGGTTGAACAAGTTCGACGCACGATGGGTCACCGAGCTCCCTATGGTGCTCTGGAGCCTGAGGACAACTCCCAGCCGGGCCACTGGCTACATGCCTTTCTTCATGGTCTACGGTTCCGAGGCCGTTCTCCCAATAGACCTCGACTATGGAGCGCTAAGAATCTAGGCATACGACAAACAGGGAGCCAAGGCATCCCATGAAGACGCCATGGACTAGCTCGATGAAGCCCGTGATGTCGCCCTCCTCCGTTTGGCCAAGTACCAATAGGCGTTGCGATGGTACCACAGTCGACCGGTGCGTGAACGAGCCTTCAACGTCAGGGACCTAGTTCTCCGCCTCGTGTAGAGCAACAAGGACCGCCACAAGCTCTCCCCACCCTAGGAGGGACCGTACGTCATCACGGAAGTACTCCGGCCAGGCGCCTACAAGCTGAAAACGATCAATGGCGAAGTCTTCACCAACACCTGGAACATTGAACTGCTACGTCATTTTTACCCTTAAATAAGCACATACCTTCTCTTATCAACTTTTGTCCTAAAAAATCCCTGATCTTTAGTGACATCTGACCCCTGTAAGTTGCGGGGGGTAGGATCTCACTCGGGGGCTGATATAAGTACGTTTATTTTGCAAAACACTCTTAGGGCTGCCTTTGCAAACATCCTCTGAGTTTTCCCCTTTTTCTCATAGCAAGTCCCGAGGACTAGGATTTCGGGAACAAAACCTGAGTATAACTGGTAGGACTACGGGAAACCTATGCCCCAGCGGCTATGGCCTCCTTGCTCACCAGCGTGATCAGGATTTGGCTTACCCGCACTCTGAGTTTTCTGTGACATTAACTATGAGAAGGGTCGGAAGGCACCAGACCTCTTTGCCAAAAAAGAGGGAGAAGAGCTGAAAAGTTGTTTGCCATAGCTACAGTCAAAATACTCGTTCATTTTTTTGCACAAATTCATCTCCTACAAAGTGATTTCGGCACAAAAAGGACTAATGTATTTCATAAATACAAAAGACTGTTCATTCGGGGGCTCCACCACAACTTATTCGATTATAGTTTTTGACCAGTTCTGTTATAAGCACTACTACGGTCGCAGCGCCATGCTCGCCATCGGCGACTTCCGATCGCTCTGTGGGATCCTCGAGGGCGCAGTCATCTGCAAACATCGAGCGCCACGTCGGCAACGGTGGTGCCTCCACCAGGGCACCCAGGGACTACGCCATCGCGATCAGCCACAACCTTGACAACGGCACCTACGCCGGCGCGTCTAGGGACCACGCCATCGTGATCAGCCGCAACCCTGACAACGGCGTCTAGGCGAAGGGCGTTTCTCGCCAAAGAAAGGCCGCCTCGGACGATGACAAAACCAACGACGCTCAGCACCCTCCAGTGCACCTCCTCCTTCAGTGGAGGCGGCCCCTTCTCGACAAAGGCGGCCGACCCCATCTCATCTACATCGGATGATCTCTAGCTCGACATCGCACTCCAGATTTACAAGTGGATCTATGAGTTTTTCTCTCCTGGCATTGCCCTCTCTCACTTAGGAACCACTACGGTGCACGAATGCATTCGGTGAAAGGGAAGGAGAAAAGGTAGCGGCTCAGAAGCAGACGAAGGAACGGGATGAGAACCCCTCTCCCCCTCCCTATTTAAGAAGGAGGCACAGCGGCTGAGGAAAGGTGAAGGGCCAGGGCGGAAAACTCTCTTCCTTCTCTCATTCAATGCAGATGGGACATTGCCTGGGCATGGCCCGCCACTACCACGCGTCGGGCGCGAGAATCAGGGCACACCAGCATGCAGGCGATTCTCCACCTCCCTAAGCAGGACCATGGAATGACCCAACAATGGAACCCCCTTTCGGGGGGCCCAACGGGCCTCCTAGGTCGATCAGACGGCCAAGGCGAAACGACGAACGAACGGCGGCTTAAAGATAAGCACCTTTGTTTTCTTACTTTGCGCGTTAATTTCATTACCGAGTTTCCGACCCCAACAACGGCAGGGGCACGGACATCGCTCGGGGGCTGCTGAGAGTGTCTACCTGTTTAGACATCCTCTTTGCCTAACCCATCCTTACGTTTAAAAACCGGAGACATGGGGCACGGGTGTAAAACTTTGAGTAAAACTGGACGAACAGCTAGACCCTACGCCCTGGCGGCTATGGAGTTTTTGTTCACCGGCATAATCGAATTCATAGTTCTCCATACCCCAAGCTTTAGCATCTGCCTTCTCAAGAAGGGTTCGGGGGGGGGGGGGGGTCCGCTTGCAGAACCTCCTTCAAAGGAGAAGATGTCAGGTCGCCTAAAGTCAATCGAACGGCTCGAATCGCCGTTGAGAGACTGAAACAAAAAATTGCGGTGCTCGCGCAGGTCACGTCGGCCCTGTCGCAGACGTTAGTCCCTAACGCCACATGGACATGTCTAGTAAGAGCTTCCTATTGCTCATACCACAAAGGTAACGTTACCAACCCCCGCTTTCGTTTCAATTAAATCATACATCCAAAACGTTGCATATGCAGTCGCTATATCTCAACGCTTCGTGTTGCGCCACGAAGCGACAGTTGCCTCATTCGATATGAGCGGCAAATGACCGAGGTTCGAAGGCCAGACCGCGAAGGGCTTGAGGCCGCCTCGCATCAAATAGAGCCAGGGGAGAAAAAATTGAGATGAGCCCCAGCGGCCTTGCCCGACCCCGCTCGGAAGCGGACAGGGACATCTCGACCTTTCTCGTTCGATTCTAATCTCGAGCCAAACCTATAGAATCTCCATCGAGGAGAGGCCAACGGGCCACCTGAGCCTATCGAACGGCTCGGGCTTCTGCCGGGAGGCGGGTTAAGAAGCAGTGAAATGCCCTATGAGGGCTCTGCCGACCCCATCAACGAATGATGGACCCGGATTTCACATGAACATACCCGTTAGCGAGCTCATTGAGTGCAACACTCGAGCCGTCGAGGCAAGTATCGTCAACTCAGCCCCTCCGGTTGCAAAAACCAAGGACGGGGTGACGCGCGAAACACGACCGACCCCTATTAGACCCTAAGGGGCTCGGGGGCTCAAGCCGCTCGATCCAAGATCGAGAGACCGAGGTTCAAAGGCCGGCCCGCGAAGGGCTCGAGCCTGCCTCGCGTCAAATAGAGCCAGGGGAGAAAACGCAGATGAGCCTCAGCGGCCTTCGCCCAACCCGCATTGAGGCGGATAGGGTCATCTCAACCTTCTAGTTCAATCCAGCCTCTAGCCGAGCCCATAAAATCTCCATTGAGGGGGAATCTGTTGGAAGGCAGGCCAAGGAGCAACGGAACGCCACCTGGGGGCTTTGCCGACCCTGCCGACCCTGTCGCAAAGCAACAGGATCGGATTCCATCCGAACATATCCGTTAGCGAGCTCATCGAGCGCGACACTCGAGCCGTCAAGGCAAGTGTCGTCAACTCAGCCTCTCCGGTTGCGGAAACCGTGGACGGGGTGACACGCGAAACACGGCCGACCCCTATTAGACCCTAAGGGGCTTGGGGGCTCGAGCCGCTCGATCCAAGATCGAGAGACCAAGGCTCGAAGGCTGACCCACGAAGGGACCGAGGCCGCCCCGTGTCAGACAAGAGCCAGGGGAGAAAACACATATGAGTCTTAGCGGCCTTTGCCCAACCCGCATTGAGGCGGAAAGGGTCGTCTCAACCTTCTAGTTCAATCCAGCCTGTAGCCGAGCCCATAGAATCCCCATTGAGGGAGAATCTGTTGGAAGGCAGGTCAACGAGCAATGGTTTGCACAAAAATTCAGGATGTTACAGCCGAGATCAATATCAAGTTGTGAGGTCCGCAGGAGAAAAAGAAAAGATAGACTTCCACGGTATCGAGACGTATCGATCGGATCTGACCTGATTCTGTAGCAAAGCATGGAAAATTCGCCTGCATATCACAAACAAAAGCAATCTACAGAGCCATGCATGCATACGGGAATAAATTTCCTTACTGCTAATGCACGGCTTTCATCAGCATGAGATCAACAATGATAGCTTCACCGTGTGCACCACTGAGATTCTTGGATTCCCCTGTATACCATCGCATCAAGACGTTCCAATCAACTCTGCAGCTCACCAAGCAGGGCAACCATCGTCGTGCGGAGGAACGAGACCGACGTGTTGTACTGCCATGTGCCATGGCGTCACCAGCACAGCCACACCGCCGTCGGCGTTCCGCTCCAGCATGACCGGTCGACCGGCGGCGTGGTCTCCGATCGAGTTCACCGACCACCCAGCCACGTCTGTTTGCTACAATTGCGAGGTTTTAGAAGGCTCTTTTCAACTAGGAAATCAAAGACCCACATGGGAGGCGTAAGTTGAGAGGAAGATGTCGTCGTTTCCTTTTTACCGGATTGGGCGGGCATGCATGATACCATTGATAGCTTGTAGAAAGTTAGGGCGCCTTTAGGATACCACTGAAGGTGTTAAACGTGGTATCATGCTGTGTTTTACTAACAACAACTTATCAATATTATGTTTCAATTCCTGTAAAAACAGGAGCGCATGCAGCCTAGCTTTAATTAAGCCGGTTCCTTGTGGTCAAATTATTTTCTTTTTTCTTTTTTTAAGATGTTCAGATCACAGTTCCACGATCATGGCACGATAAAGGAAAATATGTTGCGCTAGTTATTCAAACAATGGCCTCTTCATCTCATTGATTACCTGTACTTGAGCTGACCTGTACTAATGGAACCAAAAAAAAAATTAACTTGCTTGGATCTCCATGGATTCCGATCCCCCAAGGCAAACCTCAGCGTGTAACGCTTATCTCTTTCTTCTTAGCAATGCCCATATATAATTGCGCTTGAATTCTACAAAAAAACAAGGACCTTCGTCTTTACTGTCTTTTACAACTGAGATGAGAAATCAAAGACCGAAATAATTGAACTGAACTTGACAAGATTGCTCCACAGCATGTTGTGTTGTACACGAAACTTACAAATTAATCGCGAATCATACCAGAAGGGAATCCCTACCTACCTAGTAGGATAGAAGCGCGTGAGGTTTAGAGGTGACGACATGCACATAGGGCATATTTGTGCCTTATCTTGCAGCTTATTCCAGCTTAAAAATAGGAAATGGGATACAAGTCTTGGTTCAGCCATACACGAAATAGCTATGTAAAGAGCCTAGCCCCATTATATCCAGAAAAGTACAAATACAAATTGCAGAGCCATGTGCAGTGCTCCATATTGCGATCTGGTGTATGTGTGCATGCAAATGCAAATAGGATAGAAGCGCGTGAGATCCTTCCTATTCTTGGTTCACCTCTTTATTGAAGCACCACCCTGAAACTCTGGTGTTTTTCAGTACACTAGCTAGTGTCCCCATGGAGCGCGAGCTAGGCAACAATTAATGATTGGAGACTCATCAGTGTGTAACCAAGCTTGTTTAGCAGGAGTATCGATCAATTATCACGGTGAGCATTGATCACCTTCATTTGGGCTTCGCGGATATATAAAGAGAGCACGCCCATGCAGCTTAGGCACCGCACAGCCCACTCTCAAACACGCACATTCCAACGGGTGCAATCCAGTCTTGTTAGCTCTCCAAGAACCAAGATGAAAGCCACCGTCGCTCTGCTCGTGGCCGTGGCTGCCTTGGCCCTGGTGGCCACGGTGCAGGCCGGCTTCTACTTCACGGCGGAGGACCTGGAGAGCGACGAGGCTATGTGGGAGCTGTACGGCCGTGGTGAGCAGCCCATCGGCCGTATAGCTCCCACAGAACCTCGTCGCTCTCTAGGTCCTCCACCGTGAGGTAGAAGCCGGCCTGCACCATGGCCACGAGGGCCAAGGCAGCCACGAGCACGAGCAGAGCGACGACGGCTTTCATCTTGGAGAGCTAACAAGGGCCGGCGGCGATCCAGACGAAGGGGAGGGAGGAAAAATAAATTTCTAGGGTTTCTACTGCTGTGTCTGTGCTTTTATATGTAATGAGGGTTTACGTGGCCTACTAGGGATCTTAGGCTGGGCCAAAAATTCAAATTGGGCCGAATTATTTTGTCCGGTACCATTTTTTCTCAGAAAAAGTCCACTTTTCCTCCCCAAACTTTTACGAAAATGTGTTCTTTCTCCCTGAACTCTAAAACCGGACAAACCACCTCCCTCAACTTTTTAAATCATGCATTTTACCTACCTGGAGCGGTTTTAAAGGTGGTTTTATCTTTTTTCTTTTTTATTTATTTCGGCTAAATCGTTGAGAAATCATAGCAAATCATAAAATAGAAAATATAATTTTGTTGGACTCCACATGAGTAGATCTACACGGTGAATATATAATATAGTATGCTTTAGTACAGAGTTTTTGCTGTAGATTTAGATCTATGCTTTTCTGTAATTAATTGGAATAATTTATAACTATAGTTTCTATGATCCAATTATAGTAAAATTTTTATGGTGTTCTAATTATTGTATGCTTGAACTGTAGTAAAATTTGATTTCCGCCTCCAATTCTTGAGAGCTTTGGTTGTTCGTAGCAGTTTTATATGCAGTTTAAGGAACGCATCCTGTGTGTTCACTGGTTTTACATGCAGTTTTACATGTTCGTAGCCAGCACGATGAAACAAAATTCTGGTGACTGTATTTTGTGTCTGCACAATGTAAATCCCTGCAGTCAACAAGGGTAATGCACTAATGCCCCTTATACGATCTATCCTTGCCAGACAGTCAACGAGGGTAATGCACACGCCACACACTCAGGCACGCAGGGCGCAGGCTGCAGGCGGGCACAGGTCCTGAAAATGACAGAAAGGACACATGTGTCCCTATCGTTTTTATTCTTCACGTGTGTTGATTGAACAAAAACAAACCTGTAAACTTATACTTTATCGCATCATACATCTATATATAGCATACTTTTTTTTTGAAAGATATTACGCCTATTCATAAGCTAGAGTTGTATTTTTGAGACAACGTACAGTGGTAGAATTACAATCTTTCCCCGAGGGAGTATATTTTAGCAAAACCTACCTAGTGGCGGTGGTGGTGGGGTGGGGGAATAAACATGCATGATCCGTATCGGAGGAATATTATTTTGTTTGAACAACAACAGAAAGGTAGATCCGTATCGGACCTCGATCTGTGAAAAGGATCGGAAAGCTGCCTTGCCTAGTTGCCTTCCCTACTCACCTAACGCACGCCAATGAGACGAGCCTGCCTCTCCTTTTCTTTCGGAAAAAAAAAATTGTGGACCGCAAGATTTTAAATTTTTTAGGCACCGAGGAGTAGAGAGGAGTATTTTTTAAGAATAAAAAGTATATAAATTTACAGGCAATTATTAGAAGGGTATTTTTATATAAAAAGTACCACGTCTTTTAAAAAAATAAATTATATTTAAGTTTTTTTTTCTAAAAGAAAAGGCACCTCAATTCTATAGCATTTCTTTCGCAGGGTACAACACGACGCACACACTTCACGCTCACACCATTCGCACACACGCGCGCATGAGTCCATACACATGGGAGGCTCTAGCCCCCGTGCGTAGGAAACACACAAGCGTGCGTATACCCTACCTTTCTTTGGAAAAAAAATTAGAATACACTTTGCCACATCAGGTTCAAATACTAGTGGCTAGCGCTTCTCAATGGATAGTGCTGCCACCGACCATAGGACCTTTTATCAATTCTATAACATTCGATGTACTTTGTGGGACTTGTTTTTTTGAGGTCAAAGGCGATAGGAAGGGAGATGCAACCAATTTTATGATTTACCCCATCCGTCCTGTAATATAGTCTATTCTAAAAATTTTAAGACAACTTAAGGAAATACTCAAATGACGCATATACCCATGAATTATACCCCATTAAAGAGTTTCTCCACAAATTATGGTTTTCTTTCTAAAAAACAATTTGCCAAATCTAGGCATAGTCATCACATAGAATGCATTATATTTGCATATAAGTTTTAGAAGTCATAATACACTATATTTCAGGACGGAGGGAGTATGGCTTAAATTATATTTAACCTAGTGCTAACAAAAAATATATATACTAGGATGCTATCTGATCGTCTTCGAGCCCCCCCAACGTTCGTTCTTAATTAATGAAAACATCCTTGACAAATTCTTTCACAGTTGTTCATCTTCCCTAAACCTAAGAATTTCATCCCTGACTATGAAATACAAATGCCCTCCTGGTTGTCCCTATCAATCATTACTTCGATGATTCGTAGGCCGACACAATAGGACCAGAATACTACGATGTTATCCCATGCTAATGTATCCAAAGGGGATGGTTTGCTTTAAGCACTCTAATTTCTTGAAAGTAACAGCGCCGGAGGCACAACCCGGATGAAGTGCAGATCAAAGACAATGCCGTAAAAAGAGTTGATGTAGAAAAAGGCGAAGACAGTAAGCGTGCTGACGAGAATGTTATGGCAATGCCTCGATATAATAATCCTAAGAAGGCAAACAATGCAAATGTGAAAGGACCTAGGATGCCGCCTAGAGGGGGGGGGGGGTGAATAGGTGTTTTTGAAAAATCAACACCTTTAAAAGCGGAAGCGATTAGTAATGGGAGTTTCCAAAATAGAAACTCCAAATCAGAGTAATACCACCCCTTACAAGTTAGCCATAAAGTATATAAAAGATACTAGATAAACCTAGGGAGCCAAACAGCTGCAACCAAAGAGTTGAAACAAAATGCACTAGTCACTTAATGTCGGAAGTCCCGACAGTTTGGGTTAGAACTTCCGACACGTCAGAAGTTCCGACGCAAAATGTCAGCACTTCCGACCCCTATGGGAAATGAACTACAAGTGCTAAAATAAACTTTGTGATGCCAATAACTTACAAACTCACTTCCTAGTGGGAAGGTAAGGTGTTGGGTAACTCTCTTGACGTTGATAAGCCACCACTCCGTAGATCGAGTCCAAACCCTAAGAAATAGCTAGAGAGAGGAAGACGACCAAATACAAGTAATTTCGTGCAAATCACAACGACATCAAACACGTGGGAGACAAGAATTTATCCCAAGGTTCGGCAGCTCCACAAAGGAGCTCCTATGTCCTCGTTGTTGAGGTGACCACTTTGGTTGGAGTCTCTTCCACCTCCTTGCCTCACTCAAGGATACCACAAAGGTCACTTGAGTTTCTTCACTAGAAAAACACGGGTAATACAAACTTCCCAAGGCTCTTCCACAAGATGAAAGCTCTTGGGCGATGCCTAGCCGGCTAGAGGAAAATCCCCAAGAGTAACAAATGCAAATCAAATCGGCTTGACGAAGAAATCAAGTGCTCAAGCTTATTCAGATGATTCTCTCACTCAATCCACTCTCTCTTCACTCAAATCCTTAGAGGAATCGAAGTTTGGAGCAAAGGGGGGAAGAGAGGGGAGCCTTGAGTACTTGGGAGCTGTTGGGACGAAGTGTTGGCCGGTTATGAATGAGTGGGCAACGGTTAGAAGAGAGGAGAGGGGTATTTATACTCCAAGGCAAAATCTAACCGTTTAGATCTACATCGGAAGTTCCGACGCAGATCTTGAGACTTCCGACGTATGAAGAAAACACTGTTCATGCAAGGTCAGAGTCCACTCGAGACAGCCAACGTCGGAACTCCCGACTTGCATTGGGACTTCCGATGGTTAGAACTCCCGACGTACGTCGGGACTTCTGACTGCTGCAGTCATCCTGTCGGCAAAGTTAGGGTGTCGGAACTCTCGGCTTGGGTCAGAACTTCTAACTATCAGGAGTTCCAACTTACATCGGGACTTTCGACGAACGCAGTCAGTCGGCCAGCTAGACAAGGTGTCGGAACTCCTAGCTTGGGGTCGGGACTTCCGACTGTCGGGAGTTCCGACTTACGTTGGGACTTCCAACGAACGTAGTCAGTTGGCCAGCTAGACAAGGTGTCGGAACTCCCGGCTTGGGGTCAAGACTTTTGACTGTCAGGAGTTCTGACTCACATCGGGACTTCCGACACTAAAAGTTACAGAAAACTATTCTACGTGCTCGTGAAGTGCTAGAGTGTCTCTCTTTTGATTTTATTTTTATGCTTGAGTACTCTATCTTCCTCAGACCACCTAAACTTGCATCCATCTTTATAGTACGGCAAACCTAAACTCAAATCATAAGATAAAAACTAAATTAAACCTTTTGAGTTGATCTTCTTTGAACCAATGCCGTGTCTTTCAATCTTCATCAAGTGAGGGTGCCAACATGTCAATTTTTATATTGTCACTTGAGCATAGCCATCTTGAGCACGTGACTTGATTCCATTCATCAAATATGAATAACTCCAAATGCATCAAGTCACTTTCATCAACTTGTCAAATATAGATTTGATCCTCCACATCAATTTGACCATCATAGCTTGATTAGTACCTCAACTAAATGCAAGTACTTTCTTCTTCACCCTAGCTAGGTTCCTCGGCCACCAAGCCATCGCTTGCCCTTCACCCTTGCTTAGTATCTCGAAGCCTTTCCTTGCTATCTTCACCATCTCAAGCCGTTAAGTCACATCTTGTGTTGAATCAACCATTCATTTGTATTGTTGCCTTTTTCATTTTAATTTAGCAATCTTCAAATATGAGACCATTCTATATGCAATCCCTCATGTCTCATTAATTAACTCTTATCGTGGTTGCTTTCACATAGATCATTGAAATCCCACAATAAATAAGCCTTTGCATGAATTCCATTTGCATTGTTGTCTTGTGCTTGAACTAGATTATTTATACAACAATACATCATTTTGGCTTTATACCATTTCATCAAGTATCTGTGAGATAATCAATTTCCTGTCTAACACTTAGCAAACATGTTAGTCCTTTAATCGCGTTGTCATTCAATCATCCAAAACCCACTAAAGGGCTGGATGCACTTTCAAAATGTCCTGCCAGAAGGTAAGACATCCTCATATTTGGGAATTAATTAATTATAACATAAATATTTTCCCTGTAGATTATGAGTGTACACAAGAAGATGCTCAGGTAATTGAATACATGAAAGGAAAACATATGAAAAATGTACTCGTCCGAATCGATGATGCTTGGGTAGACAGAGATGACATGGACTACCTTTTCCATGATGATGCCCAAGTCAATGGCATCGTAAGCATGTTTAACACTGCTTTTGCATTAATTAACTGATGTTCATGCGGAAAAAATATGCCAATTTTTAATTTGACAAATTAAAAAATTGTAGGTCATAAGTACGTATATCCAATTGATGCGGCATGAAGAACACCTACTTCATAGAGAAGCTGGAGATGTTTACTTGGAGAATACATTTAGTACTCAATTGCTACAATGCGACAGAAATACTTATTATATTTTTAGATTCTACTGCCATATTATCGAGATGGACTATACACTTTATTCATAATGGACATGCAAAACAAAACTGTGCACATTATGGATCCACTGCCACATGATGTATGTTACAAGGGTTATGATCAAAGCATGCCATATATAGCTATATTTCACACTATTGCTAAAAAGGTTCAATCTCGCCATGAATCTAACAAATTCTAAGTGGAACGACATTATTTATTACTGGAAATGAGAATTCCCTACATGTGTTCCAAAAGTTCCAAAAAACAAAGACTGGTAATCACTTATAATATGTTTCATCTTTCTTATCACAAAATAGATATTTGATTTATGTACAACAAATAAACAAATGCTCTTCTCCCGGAAATTGGGAGGATTCCTTGTATACCATTTCATGAAGCCATGGGATGGCGAAAGATTGCCACTGATCAACACTATAAGCATATATATTCTCTAACTATATTCCGTACACTACATAGGAAATTAATAACTTAACTTATTATCTGCCATGCACAGCTATCAACTTCATTGAGGATGGAATTCTTGGCAGACATTTTGAAGAGTCGTGCAAACAAATGTTTTGACAGCTTCCTTGAAGATCTCTAAGTCATGATTAAGGACTTAGACAGAATGTAACTTAGATGGTTAATACAAGAAATAACTTTACTATGCTTTCTTATGCAAAAGTGTTTCCCGAATTATATACATGCTCAAATACAATTGTGTAAAAGTTGAACTACGAAAAAAATCATTGGTTGTTTTCATGTGCATCCCCAAGATAAAGCCATGGCGTTAGCACGGGCATTATACTAGTGTGAATTAATGCCAATCCGAGTCCAAATAAGACCTCAGGTGGGATTTTTTTCGCTCGTCATTCTTAATTGGGTAGTACTAGAGCCCAGACGTCTGGATGGACGCCCGCACTAGGCGCGGACAGCCCGCACCCGCAGCCGCGCAACGCTCCATCCCTCTGCTTCCCACACGCATGCATGGAGTCCCAACAGCTGCAGCAGACGGCTATGGCAGGTGAGTCACATTGCAGCATATACAACACCCGATCTACTTTTGAAACATCCAGATGAAACTTTTGCAACATGCATCTGAAGAATGATGAAACACTTAAAACATGCGTCTGAAACACTTGCGAAAACACCTAAAAACATTTGAAAAGCCATTGCAAAACATATGTGGCATCCTGACAAACACTTGCAAATATATGTGTGAAATGTACGCAAGATCCAAATAAAAACACTTACAACATACGTTTGAAAAACAGATGAAACGTTTGAAACAGACGCATGCAACATACGTGTATCGCCATTGCAACATATATAATATTTCGATCTACTTTTGCAGCATAGTTGACGGTAGTTAAAGTATATCATGAACCGTCAACCTTTCTTGCATAAATGATCAAAATGGATGAATATCATAGAATAGGAGGTTTAAACTGACAATTTCCATGAGTTTTGGTGAATTTATGTTTTTAGCAGGATTTACACAGAAAACCGCCAAGGAGGACCTAAATATTAAAAGAGATCACGGGATAATTCGTGGCTACTACGCAGGAATGTTCTAGAGGACACCACGCCGAGGCAGGGCACGAGACCCTACCAGGTGGGGCCTAGCCTGGCCCCACCCCTAGGCCGCCCTGGCCTGCCACTGGTGGGAAACACCCACGAGAGTCTTCCTCCACCGCCTCCTAGGATGCGTCTCCACCGTACCTCAAGTCGGTTTGATCCAAGGGCTCGTATTCAACCCTAGGGCTATAAATACAGGGCTGCACCCCCTCCTTGAAGCCAAGTCAGATCCTGAGAGCTAAAGAGCCAGAAACCCTAATTCCTATCCCCACCAGGATCTAGGCCAGCAATCAAGCGAAGATTAGTCCTCCATAGGATTTAGTCTTGTATTAGAGATAGAGATATAGAGTGAGAGAGGAGAGTTTTGGAGGAGTTCCGGCCTATCGGTGCTTCTCTATGGCTTGTACTCTATGAGATCAAGTTCTTCTAGAGCTTGCTTATGAGATTCTCTGGTAATCGACTTCTGATTCAAGTAAGCAATTTGTTTATATTGTTCTTCAAGTTTGCAACTCTCTTTTGAGTGCTTTGATCTTGGTAGCTCCTTGATTGAAGTAGTATTCGTAGTGTAAGAGTGGTGCTTAGACTAGGGTTACTTGTGAATGCCCCTATTTTTCGAATCAGGTGGTAGATCGCGAAGGTGACTTTTATAGCTTCGTTGAGTCCTACAGTAGTCCACCTCCCTGTTAATAGGACTTGGTAGGCCAAATGGTGCTTGTAGGGAAGAAACTCTGATTTTATTCTTTATGAGACATCGCCCATGATAGAACGATAGAAGGCAAGGTTTATCAAGATTGGAACTAGACTAGTCCTTAGTAGTCTCCTTTATACTCCCTATTTTCTGACCTTGGTTGTTGTCGATGTTTCACCACTGATAGCCTGCCACGGGGGTACCTAGGGCAGTTGTTTGGGCTTTGGAGTATGCAGAACTCGACGGTTAACGCAAGAGACAGTCGATTTATCCTCGTTCGAGCCCTCAACCGTGATCGAGTAATAGCCTACGTCTAGTCGGCGTTAGCCTTTGCGTTGGATTGATTGGTGTGATTGTACAATTGTTTCCTTGAACTCCCTTTTTTCCCGATCTAAGGAACCCTGCCCTTGTTTATATAGTCAGGAGGCCAGAGTCCTAGTCGGTTTACAATATAGAGTCCTAGCAGGATTACAGGGTAGTATTACTACTAGGATACATGGGAGGAATCCTAAACAAACTAGATCTCCTCTCTCCTTTGCGGGGTATCCCGTGGGTCCCGCATCGATAATTGTGAAGTTGGGTTGAGTTAATAGACTTAGTTATCCTCACCTACTGTTCCTTTGGGTTCGATATTAAAACCGAGATAATCTCGGTGAAGTGCTACAATGGTAGTTTTATCTGTGCGCTTGCGGATACCTTATTTTCTTGTGTGCATTTAATTTATACCAACAAGCATTTCTAGTGCCGTTACCGGGGAATGGTTTGCTGAGTTAACTTTGAGTCTAGCTTAATCTTGTATTATACTTTTATCTTTACTTTTAGTTTTTCTTTACCTTTCTACCATGGAGCCTGTAACCACCCTTCTTTACCAACACAGAGCACCCACGGGCATGAGCCTTAAGCCTAGCCGAATCATCTAAACCCATCCTATCATCTGGCTATGAGCTTAGTCCAGAGTTAATTAATATGGTTCAGGATCAACCTTTTTCTGGCGATGTTAGTGAGAACCCCTATTCCCACTTATGTGATTTTGAGCAGACTTGTGCATGCCGACACATTGAAGGCATGTCCGATGAAACTTTAAGATGGAAGCTTTTTCCTTTCTTACAGGAGAAGCTAAACGCCGGTATAAACTTCACATTGGGAGTAGTCAAGGAGATTGGAAAGCCTTACATTCTAGCTTTTGTTTACAATTCTTCCCCATCTATAAGGTTGTCAAACTTCATTTAGAATTTTGAGTTTTAAACAACAGAAAAAAGAATCTCTAGGTAAGGCATGGGAACGCTTTAACACTATTTTAGATTCTGGTCCCAACATTGCTTTGCCAGACCCCATTCTTCTCCAACATTTCTTTATCGGCCTCAATAGAAAAACCACAAAACACCTTAATACAGCCGCAGGAGGTTCGTTCATGCACATCACTGCTGAACAAGGAAGAAACATTCTTATGAAAATCTTAGATGACCTTCCTGAAGAGAGAGAGAAGTTGTTAGAGGAAGAACCCTAAATAGCTGAACCCGAATTTTTGCCTAAACCATCTCAACCTTTAGCTATTCCAGATCCCGAACCACCGGAGGAGGAGAAAACTCCAATTTTGGATTTCATGCTTGAATTCGAGGATGAACTTTTTGTTGAATATGGAAATACCTCGAATTACCACATGATGAGAAAACCTCAGGAGTCTAGAAATCCACCATCTATAAAATCTTTAGACCCTTCTGAGGAAGATTTCTTTAAAAAGACAACTGAAAGAGCTAGTGTCTATTTTGAGTAACGAGTGGTTAGAAGAATCAGAGCTTTCACCTAAAATAATTCGTTTAGATTCACCCTCTATCACCATTGAGTGCCAACTTCGACAAAGCTCCTTTCGGATTCCTTTTATAATCCAATAGTGGGTGTTAATATCATGTCTACTGCATTTGCTCAAGATTTATTAAAAGATATGTCCATTAGCCCCAACTACTAAGTTGCTAAAAAGTCTTTCAGGACACATTGTCCTGAGTTTGGGAATTTTATGTGCCCTTCCTATTTTTGTAAATGAAACCCAAGTCCTGTTGAATTTCTACATCTTTGATGTTATGGAATTTGATTTGTTGATAGGGTAACCAATAGAAAGACTTATCCAAGAAGGACAAACAGGGAAATTGAATATTAAACTTGGGAAAAACTTTGAGCTCTCTATGCCTATCACTCATTCTCTTAATACTAAGATGGAGCCACTTCCTGAGTTAGACCCAATAGAAGAGGTTAAGGTAGCATCTCTTGATGACCCAATTGAACCTAATCTAGAAGATGATGCTTAGTTCCTTCATTGATGAAGAGGATGAAGATCCTATTGATCTTGAACCTCTCGATGAATTGCTAGAACCACCTAAGCCCTCCATTGAACTTAAACCCTTGCCTTCTAGGTCTGAGATATGCTTTTCTTAATAATGATCAGGATTCTCCTGTGATCATAAGTGATAAACTCTCTCAAGAAGAATCTTTGTGCTTAATAACTGTCCTAGAAAAGCATTCGTTCTACTTTTGGCTATTCACTCTAAGACCTTAAAGGAATTAGTCCTACTCTTTGCACCCATCGCATCCCTACAGATCTAGATTGTACACCTTCTAGGGAGCCCCAACGTAGGCTTAACAATGCGATGAGGGAGGTAGTTAAGAAAGAGGTTTTGAAACTCTTGTACGCTGAGATCATCTATCCTGTGCCGCATAGTGAGTGGGTAAGCCCTGTCCAAGTTGTACCTAAAAAGGGGGGGAATGACTAGTTGTTAAAAATGAGAAAAATGAATTAATCCTCCAAAGAACTATCACTGGTTGGCGTATGTGCTTAGACTACCAGGAAACTTAACAAGGCAACTAAGAAAAATCATTTTCCGCTACCCTTCATTGATGAAATGTTAGAGCGATTAGCGAACCATTCTTTCTTTTGTTTTCATTGATGGATATTCAGGGTATCACCAAATTCCAATTCAGCCCAGATGACCAAAGCAAAACCACTTTTACATGTCCATATGGAACTTATGCTTATCGAAGAATATCTTTTGGATTATGTAATGCCTCTAGTTTCTTTTCAAAGATGCATGATGTCTATATTTTCTGATATGATTGAAGAAATTATGGAAGTTTTCATGGATGATTTTTCTGTTTATGGAAAAACTTTTGATGATTGTCTTAAAAATTTAGACAAGGTGTTGCAAAGATGTGAAGAAAAGCACTTAGTCCTTAATTGGGAAAATGTCATTTCATGGTTAGAGAAGGCATAGTGCTAGGACACTTAGTGTCTGAAAGAGGAATTGAGGTAGATAGAGCTAAAATTAAAGTAATAGAATGACTACCTCCACCTGTAAATATCAAAGAGATCCGAATGTTTTATGGGTCATTGTGGTTTTTATCGCCGATTCATAAAAGATTTTTCATATATTGCTAGACCACTGACAAACCTAGTTAGCTAAGGATATTTCCCTTTGAATTTGATATAGCATGTTTGAAATCTTTTAACATTCTTAAAGAAGCACTCATCTCTAGCACCAATCATCCAACCCCCTGATTGGTCTTTACCTTTTGAAATCATGTGTGATGCTAGTGAC
Source organism: Miscanthus floridulus (assembly GCF_019320115.1). Taxonomy (NCBI): domain Eukaryota; kingdom Viridiplantae; phylum Streptophyta; class Magnoliopsida; order Poales; family Poaceae; genus Miscanthus; species Miscanthus floridulus. Next base: position 9,360,345 of record NC_089595.1, read on the forward strand.
TATGCTGTGGGGGCAGTTTTGGGACAAACAAAAGATAGAAAGCATCATGCAATTGTTTATGCTAGCAAAACTCTGATAGGAGCTCAACTTAATTATGCAACAACTAAAAAAGAACTCCTAGCTGTTGTTTTTGCTATTGATAAGTTCAGGTCTTACTTAGTAGGAGCAAAAGTGATTGTCTACACTGATCATGCTGCTTTAAAATATTTACTCACTAAGAAAGATGCTAAACCTCGATTAATAAGATGGATTTTGTTACTCCAAGAATTTGACTTAGAAATAAAAGATAAAAAGGGAGTAGAAAATCCTGTTGCTGATCACTTGTCTAGAATGCAATCTGAGAATCCACTAGCAATTACCTATCAATGATTTGATGAGGGACGACATGCTCTTCAAGATCACCAGATCAGACCCCTGGTACGCGGAATATTGTCAATTTTATGGTTGCAGGTTATGTACCACTAGGGGAGAATAAAAGAAAGCTCATCTACGAAAGTCGTCTCCACATATGGGATCCGCCATACCTCTTTAGAGTGTGTGCTGATGGTTTGCTCAGAAGATGTGTACCGACAGAGGAAGGCATTCAGATCATTGAAAGATGCCACTCATCACCCTATGGAGGACATTATGGGGTATTCCACACTCATGCAAAGATTTGGCAGAGTGGATTCTATTGGCCAACCATGTATGAAGACAAAAGATTTCATTAGGAAGATGTGGAGCATGTCAGAGGCACGGGAATATAAATTCACGAGATGCCATGCCACTCACCAACAACCTCTAGATTGAGCTCTTTGATGTCTGGGGAATTGACTATATGGGACCATTTCCAAAGAACTATGAATACATCTTGGTGGCAGTCGATTATGTCTCCAAATGGGTTGAAGCCATGCCATGCAGAAATGCTGATGCAAGGAACTCCAAGAAGATGTTTCATGAAATAATATTTCCAAGATTTGGAGTCCCAAGGATGGTGATCAGTGATGGAGGAACTCATTTCACTGACAGGAAGTTTCATGCATATCTGAGGAATCATGGGATTCGTCACAATGTTGCTACTCCATATCACCCTCAGACAAGTGGCTAGGCAGAGACATCGAATAAGCAAATCAAGATTATTCTATAGAAGACGGTTGATGAGATGGGAAGTGCATGGAAAGATTGACTACCCTGAGGCACTTTGGGCCTATCGTATGGCCTATAAGACACCATTGGGTATGTCACCATATCGGTTGGTATATGGAAAGACTTGCCATCTACCTATTGAGCTAGAGTTCAAGGCTCACTAGGCTATCAAGCGATGGAATATGGACTTTGAAGCTGTAGGAATAAAAAGAAAGATGCAACTCTCGGAGTTAGATGAATGGCGAGAGAAAGCATATCATAATTCAAGAATCTACAAAGAGAGAACCAAAAGATGGCATGATAAGAGGATCAAGAAGAAGGAATTTGCACCAGGAGATAAGGTATTACTTTTTAATTCCAGGGTTAAATTATTCGGGCATGGAAAACTTCGAAGCAAGTGGGAAGGACCATTTATGGTGATAAGCACTTCGTCACATGGAGCGGTAACTCTTCAAAACAACTGAAGGTACGTTATTCAAGGTAAATGGCCACTGTCTCACAATCTTTCTAGAACCTGATAAACCACTTGAGGTAGTTGATGAATTAGATTTTATAATTTTACCTTAATTACACCACTGCCATCCTCTGTTATGAAATAAAATACAAAATTATGTTTTTCAGGAAGGAAATAGAGTTAGAAACACATGTGAGGAAGTTCACTCTGAGGGGATGACAGGTGGGGCTGCCCTGGCCCCCTGTCTCCACCTCTCGCATGCCGCCAACTCTCATGCCCCTTCTAGACTCTTCCAAGATAGAATGGCATCTTTTTTCGGTCCATTCACATATTCTTTCATGCGGAACCATTTGGGAGAAGATTTTGACCTCTGCTGCAAGTAAACCTTCCCTATATAAACAAGCCCATGCCTGCCTTCAACCCCATTCCATTCAAGCCTCCTCTCCTTTCCATAGTAGAGCTCTCCTTCCTTTTTCAAGATCCAATGGCTGGAAGAGAGATAGTTCCCATTGGAGTCGACCTCAACAAGATTCCTCCGAAGGAAGACGCGCTGGCCATCATCCCTGTTGAATAGCCTCTGCCTCTTGCCATCATTCCTCCCAAGGAAGTAGTGCCTATGCCACCAAGAAGGACCTACGGGCAGTCCTATTTTGCTCAAGCTCGTCAACCAACACTCTCAGCGCCACAAGATCGTCTACTTCTAGAAGATGCGCCGAGAGGACCGAAGATCGCTGTACCGAAGGACACCAAGCTGCTGTCTCCTAGACCCAATGAGAGGATCGTGAGTGTGAAGACCAACAATTTGGGGGATGTCACATGTGTGAAATACACTACGGCCACTCCCCGTGTCTCTCTCGAAGGAATTCGTACTTCGCGAAGCCAAGTCAAGTTCATTCCACCAAGAGAAGCTCCCAAGAGATCTGCACCTGCTCCATTGGAAAGAGAAGCCAAGCACCCAAGGACAACCATAGCTATGCTAGAAACTAAAGTCGATACTCTCACCCAAGCAGTCACTCTCATCACCAGTACAGTTCGTACCCTGAGTAGGCAGATGGAGATGAATATGTTAGAAATTAGCAACCTCAAGAAAGAGAATGAGAGACTTGTGAGAGAGATGGCTAAGAAAGAGAATGAGAGAATCGTGAGGGAGATGTTTTCCAAGGATGTTGGAAAGAATTAGTTATCTAGCTAATAAGGCACGAGTTAGGTTAAAGTTGTTAGGTTCGTCGTTTAAAAGTGTTAGGTTTCGATCATTAGCTCAGTTAATTAGAAGATTGTTTGGTTAGGTTTGGAATTAATAAATAAAGTGCCTTATTCATTTTTAATGAGTCTTGTTATGATTACCTGTTCTCTATCTCTATTTTTGGATATGTGTTTGTCTCCACATGTTGTGTAGAAAAGATTATATAGGAAAACAAGTGTGGGGGAGGCACATAGCGACCACAGGAACAAAATTCAATCAGAAAAATCATGGAATTTGGAAGGTAATTAACCAGGGACCATGTATGACAAAGCGAGCCCCAAGCAGCTATAGTAGCAGGCCGCTCAGCCGCCCTATAGGGCCGGCAGGCCCATCACCTCGCCTCCTCGCATCGCGTTTCGTCCACGGTCAGGTTTGAGCCCAATACACTATGTTTTCATATGTTTTGCCTTTTGTTTCGAACCGAATTAAAAATCACATGCTAAGACGACTTAAAACAGACAAAAAAGCTTATTTTAGTTAGGATGAGCTCGCTTAGCACCTAGATTAAGGCTTAAAAAAATTAACACACCAAGTTCTCGAGTTTTAGAATTTTAAATGCACATGAAATGATAAATGAATCGTATGTGATTTCACCTTTGTGGCTGAGAAAAATCAAAATAGGTATTGTAAGTTAGTTTACTTAATGCGTAAATGTGCTAATGAAAATTCTATCAAGAAAAGTAGAATAAGTAGTTTTAATCGTTTGGCACGGAAAACAATTTCTATAAGCAAAAATAAAATATAACTTGAGCAAGTTATGTATATGAAGGTCCAACTTTAATTTTGGAAAATAAATATGGTTGATTAGTATTTTTTGGAGCTCAGAAATCAAACCTGGGATTAAGATAAGTCATTTCGCTATGTCGGCAAACATATGAGCTTGTATTTAAAAGTACCATTTGTGGCGAATTATATTGAGCAAAATAGTTAAATAATGCTTACATGTTTTGTCGCTATGAATAAGTATAAAGTATGAACTAGTGCAGGAGATAGTTCTTAGTTGAAATTAACAAGGTTTAGACCATTTAGAAATTAAGACAATAGGGCAAATGATTGTTAGTTCCACTAAGCCCTCAAATTTTTCTAAGTCGGAAATGGGCAGTAGACAATGCCAGTTTGGCATTCAAATTCTAATAAAAATGCTTTAACACCAACTTCGTGTTCTGGTGCAGTTGAGTGCCTCGCAGTGAGCTCTTGGGCATGGTGTAGACCTTAGTTGGGCTAGGTGTCACACTGCTCTCGAAGTAATTACCCGAACATCGTTAGAACACGTTGTGAGCCGTGTGTTGACGCTTAGTCCGCGAGCTAGTGATCGGCGTTATGAACTCATGTTGGCATTCCCTTACTGCCTTATCCAGTCACCCTCTGGCCATGGCGGTTGTTCCATTAGATAGCTAGTGTTGCTGGCTTAGGGTTAGGGGGATTTCTTGAATCACAACCATGTCCGTCAGTAAGTTACGCTCGGCTTTATAATCTGTGCACAACTCTGTTTTGGCCGTTTGGCCCCATGGGTGTGTTCACCACACGCGCGAACACTGCTGGTGCTAGGCTCCTGCCATGGCCAGGCCGCTGTCATTGGATGGCCCGTGGGCCCGCTCAGTGCCGCACGGCGTCCGTGGCCTTGCATTGGCCGGCCCTGGCTGGCCGCGGTCTAGCTCCTGGTGTCGCTATGCCGGGCGCAGAGCTGAGCCATGGCGACAGCTGCGTCACTGGGCCAACGTGGAGCCCGTTCCACTATGTGATTCACCTACCCCACATGACGTCGCCTGCCTCCGTGGTCACGTCGAGATTAATGCCTTGTCGCGGTAGCACTGCCTGCCTCCGCTGTCCCTCCGCATTGACGTCTTTGTCGCTGTTTCGCTACGCGCCGTAGCCACAACTATGGATGTTGACTTCTCCCTGCTTCGCCGTCCTCGCCACATTGTGCCTCTGCCACTCTGTGTGTGCCCCTGCCTGCTGCATCCTAGCCGCGCTGCTCCCTTGCCCCGTCCTTATCACGAGGCGCTCGGCCACTCCCTCTGCTCTCTCACTCTTTCTGTCGCTCTCTCTCGCCGCACGCACGAGCACCTTGGGTGCAGAGTAGAGCGCTACCGCCACCACTATTCCCATCTCTCCATCCCTCCTCACACCTAGCTAGCACCATCATGACCTCCACCTCATTCTCCTCTTCGTCTAAGGCACCTCAGCCAAGCCGAGAGCCACCGGCTACATTGCCGCCGCCGTGCAGCCACCTGCCACGGCCGTCGTGTGTGTGGCCGTGCCACCACCAGTTGCGCTCGGCTGAGCTGCCCCCAGCACCACCTTCCCCTACCCACGCCGCCCCTCCCACACTCCTCCCTCGGCCCCGCAGGGCCGCTGCCGCCTGCCGCCGGCGCCCACGGTTGGACCGCATTGGGCCACCTCCAGCGAGGCCGTGGCCACCCACCGGTGTGCCCTGGCCCCCCTCAGGTCACCGACCGGTCCTCCACCGCTGCCAAGCCCCATCCCGCCAGGAATTGGCCAGCGTACTGCCTCCCCTGCTCGCGGTTCTGTTTCGAGGGCAGGACAAAATTAAAATAGAATCTTGTGGGTGTCCAAAAATTGGGAAACCAATTTTATTAGATTCCTAAAATCATGATCTATCTATTAGTGTATTTTGTTCATATGGTTTTCTAATGTTTCTAGGAATGCTATAATTAAACTAAGATGGGTAATATTACTAGAGTAAAAACTTGTAAGAATTTTTGATGCCAAAATGGTGATAGTGCTAGCCCTAAAATTTTTACAGTAGGTTAGTAGTATTATTAGGTGTCCTCTGTAATTTTTGTAACTACAGAATCATTAATTTGCTAAGGTAGCAAATGAGCCCTAGTTTGAATATATTTTAAATCAAGAAAATGTAGTAAAGAAATAACTTGGGTTGTATAATTAAAACACTTGGTTGGGAAAAGATGCCGTATGTGACAGTGTGGACACATAGCTTAGCACGTAGTCATTAGAGCCAGCTGATTAGCCGGCAAAGCATGCCCATGTGTTAAGCATTGTTGTTGCCTTGTAATTGATTGTATCATCTCCACCTTGCATTGCATATCAATTAGGAACGATGACGGATCGACGGATCAACTGGAGTAGCTAAAAAGATGGTGACATGGCGAATAGGTCACAAAGGGGGAATACTAACCTTTGGTTATAATTACCCAGGCCAGCCCCGGTGCATAATCCCTATTATTCTGCACTTTATTATTTTATGCTTGTGCATTAAGTTTCAAAAAGTTGAATGAAACCCACTTGCATATATTTATCCTTATCTCATGAGTATTACTAGTATGACAGGATCATGTAGATTGCTATGCTACAGGATTTGGTAGAAGTCGAGTGATTACCTGTCACTCGCGAGAGATAGGAAATATATTATTGTTATTATTATCATGTTACTATCATATGGAATAATTATGAATAACAAATGGACACTGGGCGGGACTAGGCTTGGATGGACTTGGACTTGGTTGGGCAATAGAGCGGGGCTCTGGTTGCACTTGTCCTACCTATGTCGATTAAGGACCGTCCATTGCATTGGACCCTGGTCAAGTCACAGACTTATTATCCTGAGCACATACTTGCTTATGGGAGCGGGAAGACTTGTTCCTCTCTTATCATGGGTTTCGGCTCTTTTCAGACTGACTGTTATGGTGGAATATTGGGTAGGAGGTCCAAGCACCACACTGAGGCCGGGTCTGCAGTGTGGGGGCTTGGAGTCCTAGTTTGGACGGGGACTTGGACCCCGTGATAGGAGGGTACTGGGTTGGTCCTGCTCGTACACTTTTTAGGTTGCGAGCAAGGCATGTGGTTTCTCTCGAGGTACCCAGCTGGGCTACATTGATTTGTGAATTGCCGTTTCTACATGACGGTATGACTTGGCTATGCTCTAGCATCGTAGTAAAAACTAGAACATGGAAGATGGTAAATTGGTCCTGATTGCTCAACCCTTGCTGGAAAATAGCATAGGTGCTTACATAGAATGGTTGGTTAATGAACTAATGATGACTGCTAATAAAAGTTGATTATAAGGATGCACCTCTAGTAATGCTTCCTGTAGTTACAATAACCCACAAGCCAAATAGCCTTTCATAACCTTGGAGTCTTTTCTTTCCTCCTGATGGGTAAGTCTTGCAGAGTACAATTGAGTACTTAGGGTTTGTTCTACCCTGTTGCAGGTGAAAGGTGTTTTTGGAGCTGACACTTGTGTGTGGAAACCTCCTGGTGGGCTCAGCAAGGATTTCCTTTACATACGGACATAGGATTTATTTAAAACTTCCACCAAGAATGTTTTTCAAAAGAAAGACTTATAACTTGTTATCATTTCATGCATGTAAATGTTCTCCTTGATAATGTTTAACTTGGCATTAAATGATTTCCATTCCGCTGAAACTCTAATAACATTTTATATTCCGCTGTTATAATCAAATAATGAATTACTCTGATGTTGTACTAAAAATGGTGTAAGAAATGGCAAGGATGTTGTAATCTTTACTCCCTCATTTATGATCCTGATGTAAAAATATGGATTTTTGAGTTCTCCCATTGGGTGTGCTCGACGAAATCGCATAGTTTAGTGCTCTCTCTTGGGTACTTAGCGTCTAGTGGAAGACAAGTACCCTTGGGAGGGCATTAGATTAGGCGGTTCTACCACAGGTTGTATCAGAGCGTAAATGAAGAAATAAAGCTCCAGAACCCTTTCTAAATTAAAATTTGACAACAAATTCTTTTCAAAAAGTTAGGACGCTTGCATGCGAAGTTATATAAGTAGCCCTATTACTATGGTTATGTATCCAGGATAGGTGGCACTCTGCTAACTTAGTTAGGCTTAACCAAGTTTTCTGCAGGTACCCTCACCCCAAGCATAGTTCGATAGCATCGACTAGCTACTGGGAGATCATGATGTGCCAAAAGTCTAAGAACGGTTGCCTATATATTGGTAACAGTGTGAGGACGGATAGGATGTACATTCATGCATACCCTGTTTGTGCATTTGTTGTTTACGTCGACCAGTCATTGTTCATGAAGCCATGATGGTACTGTATCCTCGTGCGTCGCGTGCTCCTGTCGGTTCATGCTTGCCTTGGCTCATAAGCCTTTTGTACCCCTATCTACGCTCTTGTCGAACCTCTGCCCTACAGTCGTGCTAACCCTTTATGGCCTCGGTTACCGCTCATTTGGTGCACATGAAATCCTATTGTTTACTTTTACTAGTCTCCATGCAAGGCTCGAGGGTGGGCTCCATCAGGAGCATGGCTGCTCTGCCTTTACAAAAGGGTAGGCCTAGCCACTTGGAACCATCATTCGGTGCATCCCAGCTCACTTAGCTCATTTCCCTTGAGCAAGCCTCTTGCTCAAGCCTTCCTTGCAACCACCACCCCCACCAAGGATGGCAGGAGTCTGGGCTAGCAGTTACTACCTAAACACCGAGGGTTTTCCCAAAATCTTGTATGCCACCCTACAAAAACTCGACGTCCAGGAACGTCCCAAGTATGAGGGCTAAGAGTACATGAGGCATGGCACTGAGTGATGTGAGGTTACCATCTACATGGGCAAGAGTGAGGAGTTCCCCGACATCACTAAAGCCTAGAGTGTGACTGCAACCGGGTTTTGCTTCGGCGACACCTACCAGGTTGTGGCTCGCAAAGCCTTATGGCACCTATGCTAGATCTATGAAGAGCCCATTGCCCGTACCCCCATGTGGTTCTTTCCACCTTTGGACAAGAACCGGTAGGTATGGAGGGCTTGCATGGAGGCTTTGCTAGGTCGGGAAATGCAAGAAGACAACCCGACTGTGGTGCACCTAACCATGTACCTGCTTGCTCTGGATGAGTAGTATGACCGGTAGGCCTCAGAGCTGAGGGAGTGCCTCCGCCGAGCTGAGGAAGCCGAGATCTTCTCTAGGATGCTCGAAGTGTAGCTTGCTGAGGCCCACACCAATGTAGCAGCTGTGGAGAGCCGAGAGATTGCCATGGCGGAAGCCCTAAAGGTGGACGAAGATCGACATGCCTAGGAGTTGGTGGACGCCTATCTCGTCACAAGAGCTAAGCGTAGGATGAGTTGGGCAGGCAGGCAGGAACCCTTGATCTAGGAGGGAATCCCTATCCATCCGTCGGAGAGTAGGAGAACTAGTGTGGCAGCACCTCCAGCATCTCTGCCCTCAGAAGCCTTAGAAGTAGAGTCTTTGTTTCCCCTCACTTAGCCTCCACCAAGAGAAGAAGCAAATCCACAACCCAGTGCAGTAGAAGAACCCCTAGAGCCCAGGAATGAAGTCGTTCGGTTTGATGAAGTAGATTAGTTGTCTTAGGGGAGGTGTAATCATAGTTGGTAGTGGTTTTCATCACCGTCTTGTAGGGTTGTAGTCTTTCCATTGTGTTTCGTTCGTAGTTGTTAAGACCATCTGGTTGTAGGATGCAAGTGATGTGTCGAAAATGGGAGAGTGAATGCCTTTATGTTGGTACCCGTTTAGGGACATTGGAACATGCATTTGATTTATTCTGTTGTGTCGATTGCGTTGTCTTACCCTTAGTTCTCGTTAGACTTGCTTAGGGTTCTTGAGACAACAACAAGCAGGTTACAAGATGAATAGTTATTTAGATGCAGCAGATCAGCCGTGATTGGATGACAGAGGACACTGTATCAACTAATTGTGGATGTCCCAGCAGAACACTTGAATCCCCTTAATTTAAATCCGCCTTGGGATTTAATTTTCTTGTTCCTTGTTTGAAAGGAACCCTTGTTGCCTGAATCTTCCCTTGCAATACTTTTCTAATTCTGTGGTCTACGACCCTACTGCCTTTACTGTGAGTAAGTTGGTAATAGTTGCCTGGTTAATAGCTTATGGTGCCATGACAGAACCGAGGGCCACCTGTGGATCGCAACCACATGGTTGTGCCAGTCGGCGTGCGCTGGTATCAAGGTTGTTGGCCAATCACTTTTACCAAGTTACACCACAGTACCGCTCTTGCTACAAACATTCTCCTTGGTAAAAATATTCTTGTGTTTTGATGGGAAATCTACAATGGGTTGATGGAGTAGTGCTCTCACAAATGTGACTGTGATAGCGAGGTCTTGGAAGAAGCATGTATGTTTTTATCTCAGTCTATATGAAAGGCTAGTGCATGTGGATTCAAAAGGAAAAAAAGAAGAAAGGGAACAGCGACAAGGAAAAGTTAGCCCTCTAGTAGTCTGGAGTAATTGGGATGCCTGCCTTGACATCATCCCTATGACTGGTTTGACCATGCTACGCATGCCGGGTTGCTGTTGCCACGTGCCCTTCGGACGTCGTCAATGGCGGGGCCCTCGTGTGCCGCGCTCACGTGGCCGTGGCATGGTGCCGCACTCGCCTCGTCCTCTTGCACAGTACACCCTCTTTTCTCGGCACCCTTGTCGTCTCTCAATTTTCGCTCTTGTCCCCGTACCGGACCCCCCTCTTTTATGTTCTTGTAGGCACCGTCGCTCGCACGCCTCCTTGTCAAGCGAACCCCATCCCCTCCTTTTCTCCTTTTCCCCATCAAGCTTGCATAGGGAGCGCACCTTGGCCGACGCTCTCCCCACCTCGTGAACCACCTGTGATTCCCCTCTATGCCGCCTCCACTTCCGGTGCGCTGCACTGCCTCTTCCGTTCACCAGCTATAAGATGCCACCTTGCTCACCTCTCCATCACCCCACCCCCTAATCCAAAGTAGAGCTATGAGATCCGGCTGTTGCTCATAGATCTATGGCCGTCAGTCAGGAGTGATGGTGTAACTTGAGAAGAAGAAGGGATCTGGTTTTCGATGAAGAAGTTCAAGTTTACCTCTGGTTAGTTTAGGTTTAGGGTTCACGATGATCTATTTATCAGTTTCTTGTTTCTAGCTCTGTTGGGCGTATGCCATGTTCTGGATAATTGTTTTCCTGTTACTCTTCCACTGCCCCCGTCTACGTCGTTTTCTAGAGAGGTTGTGAGCTATATCAGTTTTGTTCTTAGCTATGTTGTCTCTATATCCCAGAGTGGTTGTATTAGGTTGCTTTACGCATATCCCTCTAGATCTTGGTGTGAGTTAGTATCCGAAGTCATGTAATCTTTCGTGTAATTTCTGATCTAAGAAATGAAATTGTGTTTCCCCTTCTCTGACCTTTCTCTGAATCTTGGGATGAGGTTCTTTTTAGGGGGGTTGGTTGTAACACCTCTAGAGTTGCGAGCTCGCTTAGCACCTAGATTAAGGCTTAAAAGAAATTAACACACCAAGTTCTCGAGTTTTAGAATTTTAAATGCACATGAAATGATAAACGAATCATATGTGATTTCACCTTTGTGGCTGAGAAAAATCAAAATAGGTATTGTATGTTAGTTTACTTAATGCATTAATGTGCTAATGAAAATTCTAGTAAGAAAAGTAGAATAAGTAGTTTTAATCGTTTGGCACGGAAAACAATTTCTATAAGCAAAAATAAAATATAACTTGAGCAAGTTATGTATATGAAGGTGCAACTTTAATTTTGGAAAATAAATATGGTTGATTAGTATTTTTGGGAGCTCAGAAATCAAACCTGGGATTAAGATAAGTCATTTCGCTAAGTCGGCAAACATATGAGCTTGTATTTAAAAGTACCATTTGCAGCGAATTATATTGAGCAAAATAGTTAAATAATGCTTACATGTTTTGTCGCTATGAATAAGTATAAAGTATGAACTAGTGCAGGAGATAGTTCTTAGTTGAAATTAACAAGGTTTAGACCTTTTAGAAATTAAGGCAATAGGGCAAATGATTGTTAGTTCCACTGAGCCCTCAAAATTTTCTAAGCCGGAAATGGGCAGTAGACAATGTCAGTTTGGCATTCAAATTCTAATAAAAATGCTTTAACACCAACTTCGTGTTCTGGTGCAATTGAGTGCCTTGCAGTGAGCTCATGGGCATGGTGTAGACCGTAGTTGGGCTAGGTGTCACACTGCTCTCGAAGTAATTACCCAAACATCGTTAGAACGCGTTGTGAGCCATGTGTTGACGCTTAGTCCACGAGCTAGTGATCGGCGTGACGAACTCATGTTGGCATTCCCTTACCACCCTATCTAGTCACCCTCTGGCCATGGCGGTTGTTCCATTAGATAGCTGGTGTTGCTGGCTTAGGATTAGGGGGATTTCTTGAATCACAACCATGTCCGTCAGTAAGTTACGCTTGGCTTTATAATCCGTGCACAACTCTGTTTTGGCCGTTTGGCCCCATGGGCGTGTTCACCACACACGCGAACACTGCTGGTGCTAGGCTCCTACCGTGGCCAGGCCGCTGTCATTGGACGGCCCGTGGGCCCGCTCAGTGCTGCACGGCGTCCGTGGCCTTGCATTGGCTGGCCCTAGCTGGCCGCGGTCTTGCTCCTGGTGTCGCTGTGCCGGGCGCAGAGCTGAGCCATGGCGACAGCTGCGTCACTGGGCCAATGTGGAGCCCATTCCACTATGTGATTCACCTACCCCCCATGACGTCGCCTGCCTCCATGGTCACATCGAGATTAATGCCTTGTCGCGGTAGCGCTACCTGCCTCCGTTGTCCCTTCGCATTGACGTCTTTGTCGCTGTTCCGCTACGCGCCGTAGCCGCAACTATGGACGTTGACTTCTCCCTGCTTCACCGTCCTCGCCACACTGTGCCCCTGCCACTCTTTGTGCACCCTTGCCTGATGTGTCCTGTCTATGCTGCTCCCTCGCCCCGTCCTTATCATGAGGCACTCGGCCGGTCCCTCTGCTCTCTCACTCTTTTTGTTGCTCTCTCTCGCCGCGCACACGAGCACCTTGGGTGCAGAGCAGAGCGCTATCGCCACCACCGTTCCCATCTCTCCGTCCCTCCTCGTGCCTAGCCAGCACCATCACAACCTCCACCTTGTTCTCCTCTCCGTCTGAGGCACCTTAGCCAAGTCGAGAGCCGTTGGCTGCACTGCCGCTGCCGTGCAGCCACCTACCGCAGCTGCCGTGTGTGTGGCCGTGTCACCACCGATTGTGCCTGGCTGAGCCGCCCTTGGCACCGCCTTCCCCTACCCGCGCCACCCCTCCCGCACTCCTCCCTCGGCCCTGCAGCACCGATACCGCATGCCGCCATCGCCCCAAGCCGCCGGCGCCCGCAGCTGGACCGCATTGGGCCACCTCCGGCGAGGCCGTGGCCACCCACCAGTGCACCCTGGCCCCCCTCAGGTCACCGACAGTCCTCCGTCGCTGCCAAGCCCCATCCCGCCAGGAATTGGCCGACGTACTGCCTCCCCTACTCACTGCTCTATTTTGAGGGCAGGACGAAGGACTTCACGGTGAGGATTGAAATAGTACAGGGGTCCCATCATAAGTCTCATGACTGATGAATAGTATACGTAGTACTACAGGTTAGTTTAGCTTTAAGCGGGGGTCTTTTATGCAAAAATCCGCAACTCGTGTCTGGGTCAGGCCTATTGGGCTGGCCTACTATGCGCGCGACCATGCCACTCGGGCCGCCGTAGGATTTCTGGGCCAAAAGGGTTGCCGCTGGCCCGTTTCGGTTTCTAAAACGATTTCTAATTTAGTTCTAATGCTAAACTTGTAAATTAAAATAGAATCTTGTGGGTGTCCAAAAATTGGGAAACCAATTTTGTTAGATTCCTAAAATCATGATCTATCTATTAGTGTGTTTTGTTCATATGGTTTTATAATGTTTCTAGGAATGCTATAATTAAACTAAGATGGGTAATATTACTAGAATAAAAACTTGTAAGAATTTTTTGTGCCAAAATGGTGATAGTGCTAGCCCTAAAATTTTTATAGTAGGTTAGTAGTATTATTAGGTGTCCTCTGTAATTTTTGTAACTATAGAATCATTAATTTGCTAAGGTAGCAAATGAGCCTAATTTGAATATATTTTAAATCAAGAAAATGTAGTAAATAAATAACTTGGGTTGTATAATTAAAACACTTGGTTGGGAAAAGATGTCGTACGTGACAGTGTGGACACATAGCTTAGCACTTGTGTGTGGAAACCTCCTGGTGGGCTCAGTGAGGATTTCCTTTATGTATTAATAGAGGATTTATTTAAAACTTCCACCAAGAATGTTTTTCAAAAGAAAGACTTATAACTTGTTATCATTTCATGCATGTAAATGTTCTCCTTGATAATGTTTAACTTGGCATTAAATGATTTCCATTCCGCTGAAACTCTAATAACATTTTATATTCCACTATTATAATCAAATAATGAATTACTCTGATGTTGTACTAAAAATGGTGTAAAAAAGAGGATGTTGTAAGCTTTACTCCCTCATTTATGATCCTGATATAAAAATGTGGATTTTCGAGTTCTCCCATTGGGTGTGCTCGACGAAATCGCATAGTTTAGTGCTCTCTCTTAGGTACTTAGCATCTAGTGAAAGACAAGTACCCTTAGGAGGGCATTAGATTAGGCGGTTCTGCCACACTTTGCCTGCATGCCAATGAGGCACAGGCTTCTAGGGGTGTTCAGCCCCATGGTTTCAACTACCTAAGGCCAGAGCATCAGCTTGATGCCATCCTGGGGCCACGCTAGTCCCAGGAAGATCTACATGGCTTCCATTCCATCTTCGCTAATGCCTTATCGTAGCTCTCAGGGGAACCACCGCTCTCCCTAGAGATAAGCATCGCGCCAGCGCAAATGGCATGGCCTTATGGGCTGCACAATGCTGTGAAGACTTACAGCCATCTCACATGACCCGCAGAGGATTCCTCCATGGGTTTGCCATGCCACCACTTGGAGTCCCTCTCGAAGCTCCTTGCGACCACCATGATGTCCTCAAGTGTTGACTTCGAGGAGGACGATGGCAGCTGGGCTGATGCTGATTTCTCCGAGCTCAATGACCCAGAGGCTCTGCACTAGTTCCTTTTCAGCAGCAACTACCTTCTTGAGGGTTTTGACTCCGATGACGAGAGCCACAACCCATCTCGAGAGTGCTTTATGTGCGATGGGGAGTTCCGCGAAGGAACCCCTAACGAGAATGAGGGTGAATGTTGATGGTGGATAACGTCAATATTTTATATGTGAATAAATAAGAGAAATGGTTCAAGTACAAGAATATACATAGGTCTAGGGTTTAAACTGACAAATTCCATGAGTTTTGGTGAATCTCTATTTTTCGTAGGATTGTTCTAGAAAATGTAGGAAGGGGGACCAAATTGAGAAAAAAGGACAAAACTTGATCGTGACAAAGGATACACTTGAAGACTATAGAAGACACCAGAAGGCACAGGAACAAACGGGAGGACGAGACGGCGCTAGGTGGGGCCGACCGGCCCCACCCTTGTGCTGCCCGGCCCCTTATGAGGGGATTCTTCCACGAGCTTTTGGAGTATTCCTCCACCGCCTCCTCGGATGCATCTCCACCCTACGTCGAAGTCGGTTTGATCCAAGGGCTTGCGTTCAACCCCTAGGGCTATATAAGGAACCCTGCACCCCACCTGAAGCATCAAGTCATCAAGCTATTTAGTTGAAGATCAATTCATCTAGAGCCAACCCTAGATCCTCAGAGTTCCTCTAGATTAGAGCTTAGGCTAGTTAGATTAGGTCTAGAGGGAGATCAAGCAACGCTTGGATTCCCGACGTTGGCAAGAGCGTGGTTCGGTAAGTTAAATACCTTCACCGGCAATGGCGCCAAAAATGCTTGTTGGCATTTCTTAGCACCACTACTAAAAATAGAATTACTCCTACTAATAGCAATGGTGCCAGAAATGATATGGTAATTATTAACTTGTCACTGTTACAGTAGCCACCTATCAATTAACCTTCATCTCTAATATTAAACTAGGTTGTCATCCCTAGTGAGGAACTTAGAAATGTTTGTTGGTTCTATCTAGCATTACTACAAGAATAACACTAAATAGGAATATATTATTTCATGTGACTAAAAAGAATATAAGGATAAGAATGAAAAGAATTCTGCAAGCGGACAGATAATTATACCATTGTACCATTTTACCTAGAGTATTACTAGGTTGTCAATTTATAATTCTACCGCTAGGAAGGTATGACTATGAATACAATAGTATTGATAATTTATGAATATGCATGAGAGAATGAACCAATATCATATAATCTACTCAAAACAGGAATAAGTCACAAGATAATAAATAAAGATATATAAATTATGCCACATAAGGAACATCAACTTAGGAACGTTGGAAACAGAGTCCTCTCCTTCGAGACCAGGTTCTACCAACATCAATATATACACGGGATGGACTGCAAAGGACTCAACGCAGCTGTCACCTATGCGATCTACCACACGTCCCGGCATATAAGGGCATCCGCAGATAAACAAATATTTAAGCACCACGCTCACATAATGTCTATCACTCACCCATGGTCCTATAGGGTGAGCGCTATATGATCTTATGCATGGTTTCCATAATCTAGCTACACCGAATATAAAACTAGAGCAAACAATGAACATTGTTTTCGATGACATAAATAATATAAAGCTTAATGTTGATCTCTGCTCATAACAGGCTTACCCTTGTTTTGCCTACTTGTGTATCTTATGCAGGGTAGTGTATGCGTAATCTTCTAGAGAACTTTGTTGACGATCTAGAAGCATTACTCAAGAAGACTAGAGCTAAACTCAAGAAGGTTCTTGCTCTTGAGTTGGAAGATCATTGAATTTGAAGTTTGACACTAGAGTTTGAGGCTATGGCATAGAAGAGTCTCTGTGAATTCTCTGTTCCGACAACAGCAAATATTCATACTAGACCAGAAGTCAATGTTTGAGACAATGGATTCGAGCTCAAGCCTGCACTCATCACTATGGTGCAAGCTAATCAGTTTTGTGGAAAGGCTCATGAAGATGCAAGTGCACATTTATAACACTTTCTAGAGATCTATAGCACCTTCACTATCAAGGGAGTACCTAGAGATGTTATTTTACTCCTTCTTTTCCCATTTTCACTATTGGGGAAAGCTAAGCAGTGGTTCTATGCAAATAGAGAGAAACACACTACATGGAATATCTACTCAACTGCTTTCCTAGCCAAGTTCTTTCCCACAGGCAAGACCAATGCTCTATGCGGATGTAGCACCCGGTTTTAAAGACAAAACCAGATACACACTATATGTGAGCCCAGGAAGTCAAATCTCACATATAGCCACAAATTAGGGTAATATCAAGAGACAATACTTATTACATAACGTATTAGTAAAAGGAAAGATAACCTTAGAGTAAAGACAGCGAAAAGTTGACTCCGATCTTCTGGCGAAGACTCCAAATCCACAGGGACGACTGACTGGTTGACCATAAGCCTAACTCCTCTAGACTAGCAATCTGGTACCCATCTAGGATTTTTATCCAAGTATAGAAAAATAAAGCAAGTGTAAGTACATGTCATACTTAACAATTATATCATGGGGTTCATGAGGCTCAAAAGGGCTAACACTGGTTTACTGCAATTAACTTTAATAGGTCATCTTTTTATGCAATTGAGTGGCAAAGAATTTATCATTCCCTTAAACACATGATCAGGTAAACATGATAATGTATAGCATAAACAATTGATCATTAGAACCATTATCCATTAGTGATCATCTCTATTCCATAAGGGTCCAAGGCCGCTCGTGACCGTGAGCATGGCTGTTATAACAGTTTTATACTCTGCAGAGTTTGTACACTTTCACTGTGAGTCATGATTTACCCTTTTGCCCGAGGTGATCAGCCTCTTGACCCACTACCAAGGAAGGTCGGCAAGGTTCACTATGAAGCCTTTCAAAGGTTCGTCTAACAAGTTAGGGCCGCTAGGCGTATGTGGCCCATCTCTAGGAGTGGCGTGCGTGGGCATCGTAGCACGGTACACACAACCTAGCAGAAAAGGAAACATACCCTCGTGCGCCTTAAAGGTAACCACTAACAAGCTAGAAAATGTCCTCATACTATCGAAGTAGGCTTACCGGAGTATGTGACCAGTACTACAAAGTGTCTCATTCAGAAGATCCACAATGAGTGGCCTTTAAGCGACATAGTCGGTAACATTATCCAACATTCAAGATAAGTCACCCGACTAGTCTCTAGTTCATTCTACCTTCTTTCTTTCTTTGGCCAGTATGCCATCTTTGATTGTATCAAAACTTTTACTTTGAAAGCCTACCAATAAGCATACTAAGCATTCTATGCCTTTGTAAAAGAAAACATCTTCAAGGATGGTAAACAATTAACAAGGTAGGCAATGCATCAAGTAGGTAACATTTGAATTAAACAACTTAATGCAATAAGTAACATAGGTGATAAACTTTTCAAAGTAAACAAGGTAATGGTTTAATGCATAAACCGAGGCTTGCCTTCGTTGACGATCTCGGATTCCGGATCAGTACCACAAATATCGAATCCTGAGACAACCGGGGATTCTTCCACAACTTGCTCAACTAGGATCGGTTCACTCTCAGATTCTACACGAAATAATAACATATGTTTCAACATGATGATAATGTAAACATGATGCTTTCATGGTGCATGAATTATAATAACACCTTGAGTACAACTTTCCTTCACGGTATAGTTGCAAGCCAATAAAACCAACTTGCAATTCCACCATCAAGGACCACACAAAAATGTTTACTAAGAAACCCTACATGCTTCTAAAGAACTACCCAAAGTTTCACTCCAAAGTTCTTCCTTTAATGAACAAAATCATTCATTAACTATATTCTAATCAAACTTTAATGACCTAGGGATTATGACCTAAGTGACTTGACTAAATTGATCTTGAAACCCTACTGGTCACAAAACATGACCAAAACAAGATCAAACCCTAAACTAACACTTAGGGTTTGCTGTTATCCATTTTTGAATTAAATTTGGAATTAAGCTCAAAATGAACTTGTTCCAAATGACCTCAAAATTTTATGCAAGCTTCCTCATGACAAATTAGTGTACCAAAACAATTTTCATAATTTTTGGAGTTATACAGTGGCCTATAAAAATTATGGAAATTACATTTATCAATTAATTGACTGAATTTTTTAACATTAAAAATTTATTCAAATTTCAAGTTTCATATTTTTAAACCATAATAGAACATGTACAGAAGCTACACACAATTTTTTAGAATTTTTGGAGCTGTAATTATTTTCCTATGAATTTCCAAAGTTACTGCACTATTTAAAATCTAGAAATAACAAAATTCCACTATTCTCTCTCTCTCTCACTGACAGCCGGCCCCGCATGCCATCCCTAACCTCCGGCTTTGACCGTGGCAACGACGGCGCTGACCGGCGCTAACTCGCCGATGATGAGCCCAACAGCGATGGCCAAAGTACCAAAACGTTCACAAGAACTAGGCGCATCGATCTGTGGCATTTCGGAGGTTGATTATGACACGGAACAAGGCTGAGACCGGCCATGACGAACGCGGTGGCATGGCAGCGTTACGCTAGCGAAACAAGGCCGGTAACGGTGAAACAAAGAGTTTAGGAAGCATTAGTGGCTCACCCCGAATGTGTTGAAGCAACGAGCGAGACCGGAGAAGCTATGGTGACGTGTTTCGATGGTGACAGTGATCACGGCGGAGCGGACCTCGTCGACGACGGTGTTCCAGCGACTGCAGTGAACAAAATGACCAAGCAAGAGTAGATTAAGCACTACAGCATCGAGACAAAGCTGTAGAGACAACAAGCAAGGGCAACAGCTCACCGGATGATGCTGGCCACGGTGAATCGGAGTTTCGGTCGAGGTTGCCGGCCGCGAGGAAGAAGAACGTGGACAGCGAGTTCTCGACGAAATCAAGCGGTAGCAACAGGTCGGTTGGATGTGCAAGGAGCAGGCGGAACTGGAACACTACTTTTTTAGGGCTATCTTGCGCTGAGGAGGCGAGGGGAGCTTGCTAGAGTTGAGGCGACGGCGTCGGGAAAACAGAGGGAAGGAAGAAAAACAAACGACGACGTCTAGGCTTTATAGCGCGGCCAGGAGCGCGCGGGAACGACACGCAGTGTGCACCCCGTGCCAGCGCAAAGCCGAGGGCGGCCATGGGTGCACCTGGAAGACCGGAGAAAGGACGCCGGCGGTGGGGCGGTGGCGCCCTGTTGTCAACTTGATTTTTGAAATATTTACAGAATTGCCACTGAGTTCATTTTAAAAATTACTCCCAAATTTTCTAAAGAAGTTGAAAATCTCCAAAAATGAAAGTTGCTCAACTTTTCAAACTCTACAACTTTGTTTTAATGAACATTTTCAAATTCTACCTCCATTTTGAAATTTGAATTTGGGGTGCATTTGAGTACCTAAATCATTTCAAAATTACTCCAAATTTTATATGTAAACTTGAAAAACTTTGAATACCAAAGTTGATACTTATAAAATAATCTTCAACTTTGCTTTGTGTCACAACCCCAAATTCCAAAGGGAATTTGAATTAGACAAAAGGGGCAAAAAGGACTTTTATGGTTTGAATTTGAATTCAAATTTGATTTGTATACCTTTTTACTTTTTTGACCAGTAACATGGCCCATTAGGGTTATTTGAGTCAATTGACATATGGTCTCACATGATCACATGAAATTTGACCCTTGTGGTCATGATCTTTATTTAGGGTTTTGAATCACATCACACATAAAATAACAACTTATGAAATAAAGCTTATTTAGTGAATGCATTCAAAATTGTCTACTTTATGAATGCTTTGCAATGCATATGATGACATTGTCAAGTTTTAGTGCTAGGTCAAAACACCAGAGGTGTTACAACCCTTCCCCTTAAAGAAATCTCGTCCTGAGATTTAAAACCTAAGGCTAAGTAATGGAAAAGGAAATGTGTCAAACTAACACATCATAACTTTATTCAAAAAGCTAGTGAGGGGTTTCTCCATTCTTATGACAAAAGAAAGAAGTTACAATATAGACAAGGTATTACAACTAGATAGAAGCAAAGAAGTCAGGAAAGTTTTCTTCTACGTAATTCTTGGACTCCCAAGTAGCTTCATCTTCAGTGTGTTGATTCCATTGTACTTTATAGAACTTGATTGTACGTCTTCGAGTGACTCGATCTTTCTGATCTAAGACTCTAATGGGGTACTCGGCATAAGTCAAATCAGGTTCTAGTTCTACATCACCAAAGTCAATCACTTGGTTAGGTACTTGAAGACACTTCTTCAACTGGGATACATGGAAGATATCATGCACAGCTAACATGTGATCTGGTAGCTTGACGCGATAGGCGACTGGTCCACATCATTGTTGGATTTGAAAAGGACTGACATAACAGGGCACCAACTTTCCCCAAATCCCAAAATGATGAACTCCTTTCATCGGCAATACCTTGAGGTAGACATGATCTCCCACTTTGAATTCTAGCGGTCATCTCCTCTTATCAGCATAGCTTTTCTGTCGGGATTGAGCTACCTTCATATTAGCTTGTATGAGATTAACTTTCTCTTCAACTTCCTTGACCACATCCAGTCCAAAGAACCAACGTTCTCCAGCTTCTGACCAATTTAAAGGTGTCTGGCATCTATGGCCATACAATGCTTCGAATGGTGTCATTTTAATGCTCTCTTGATGGCTATTGTTATATGAGAATTCAGCTAAGGGAAGGCATTCATCCCATTTAGTACCATAGGAAAGGACACATGCTCTTAACATATCTTCAAGAATTTGATTTACCCTCTCAGTCTGTCCATTTGTTTACGGATGATAAGCAGAACTACGAATAAGTTTGGTTCCCAAAGACTCATGTAGACTTTTCCAAAACTTAGAGACAAACAATGACCCTCTATCAGAGACAATGGTCTTGGGTGCCCCATGCAGACTGAAGATTCTATCAAGATAAAGCTTTGCATACTGTTCCGCTCGATATTTATCTCTGACTGATAAGAAATGAGCTATCTTGGTTAGGCGATCAACAATAACCCATATTGAATTATAGCCTACAGATGTCCTAGGCAATCCTACGATGAAGTCCATACAGATATCTTCCCACTTCCAAGATGGAACTGGCAATGAATGTAATGGACCTGCAGGCCTCATGTGAACCGCTTTGACTCTCTAACAAATATCACATTTGGCCACATATTGAGCTATTTCTATTTTCATTTTGGTCCACCAATATCTCTTTCTTAGATCATGATACATTTTGTTGCTACCCAGATGAATAGAGTATCTTGTAGAATGAGTTTCATCAAGAATCTGCTTTCGTAGCTCCGGATTTTTGGGTACTACCAATCTATCCTTGAACCATACAACATCTGATTCATCAATCTTGAAACATGTTGGTTTTCCAGATCTAACTTTATCTTTGATATGGGCTATGCCCTTACTTTTCCATTGAGCAGCAATGATCTGATCTTTGATAGTGGACTCAACTGCAATATTGGACAGGGAACCTTGTTCTATGATTTGTAAATTTAGATGCTCCATCTCTTGACACAATGTTCATTGCATAGGTTCCACAGTCAGACAATGGCAATGACTCTTGCGACTCAGGACATCGGCAACCACATTAGCCTTGCCCGGATGATAATGCACTTCTAAGTCATAATCTTTGATAAGTTCTAACCATCTTCTTTGCCTCATATTCAACTCTGACTGAGTGAAGATGTATTTCAAACTTTTGTGATCAGTATAGATATGACATATATTGCCTAATAAATAATGTCGCCAAACCTTGAGTGCATGAACAACAGCAGCTAATTCAAGGTCATGGGTGGGATAATGTTCTTCATGCTTCTTAAGTTGTCTGGAAGCGTATGCTATGACTCTGCCTTCTTGCATAAGAACATAGCCAATACCAATTCTAGATGCATCACAATAGATATCAAATGGCCTCTCGATATCAGGTTGTGCTAATACTGGTGCAGTTGTCAGCAACTTCTTCAATGTCTGAAAGGCCTTCTCACATTCTGTTGACCATACAAACTTAGTTTGATTTTTCAGCAGTCCAGTAATTGGCTTCACAATTCTAGAGAAGTCAGGGATGAACCGACGATAATACCCTGCCAACCCTAGAAAACTCCGAACTTGATGAACAGTGGTAGGTGCTTTCCAGTTAAGGACTTCTTCTACCTTGCTCAGATCAACAGCTATACCTTCAGCAGATAACACATGACCCAGAAATTGTACTTCCTCTAACCAGAATGCACATTTACTAAATTTGGCATATAGTTGGTGATCTCTTAATCTTTGTAGAACAATACGGAGATGTTCCGCATGTTCCTCTTTGCTCTTAGAATAGATAAGAATGTCATCAATAAACACCACTACAAACTTATCCAACTCAGGCATGAAAACTGAGTTCATCAGGTACATGAAATGAGCTAGGGCATTGGTCAGCCCAAAAGACATGACTAGATACTCATATAGACCATATCAGGTAGTAAACGTTGTCTTCAGCACATCCTCTCATCTGATCTTAATCTGGTGATAGCCTAATCTCAAGTCTATCTTTGAGAACACCTTAGCCCCTACAAGTTGATCAAAAAGCAAATCAATTCGGGGTAAGGGGTATTTGTTCTTTATGGTGACTTCATTTAACGGCCGATAGTCAACACATAACCTTAAGGTTTGGTCCTTCTTCTTCACGAAGATAGCAGGGCATCCCCAAGGTGATGAACTGGGTTGAATGAAACCCTTGTCTAACAACTCTTGTAGTTGCATTTTAATTCTGCTAGTTCTTTGGATGGCATCCTATATGCTCTTCTGGACACTGGTACTGTTCCTGGTTTTAGATCAATTCTAAACTCTATATCTCGGTCTAGTGGCAGACCAAGCAGATCATCGGGAAAGACATCCATAAATTCACATACCCCTAGAATTTTCTCGGCTTCTTCAACAGTAGTTGCACAGACTATTTCCACTGTACTCTTAGGAAAGGGAAGTTGGATGAGAAGTTGGGTTTTCCTGTCAGGTGCATTTACCCTTATGGTTCTATGTAGGACATCTATGATAGCCCCGTGTTGGGTTAACCAGTTCATACCAAGGATCACATCTATATCTTGATCCTTTAATATCAGCATATTGGTAGGGAACTTATATCCTCCCAAATCAGTAGGTACATGCTGAACTACCTCCCTTGTACAGATTCATCCCCCAGGCGACTGTATATGATATGGTTCTTTTGTTTCCCCAATAGCTATCCCATGCTTTACAACAAATGTATGATTGATGAATGTATGGGATGCACCAGAATCAAATAAGGTAATTATAGGATGCTTAGCAATGGGAAACATACCCATCATTACTGGTTCCCCTTCTAGAATAGATTCCACCTGAGTATAGAAGACCCTTCCAGTTTTCTTCTCAGCCTGACCCTTCTGACTATTATGAGCATTGCCCTTGTACTGATTCTGAGCTTGAGTAACAGGGGCTTTGGGTGCATCAGGATTGTTCTTCCTAGGATACGGACATTCTTGGGAAAAGTGTTCGGGTTTACCACAATTATAGCATGGATAATTGTGATTCTGGGGAGTAGCATTACGGTTTGCATTATTTGTATTATTTTGCTGCTGTGGTGCTTGATGAGGATAAGGCGTATTAGTTGCAGGGCGAATAAAAAATTGCTGCCTGCTTTGGCTTTGTTGTGGGCGGAATGGCGCACGGCCATGATTCTGAGGATGGTAGACTATTTTCTAACACTTTCTACTCGACGATCCAGAAGCAGATATTCTCTTTTTCTTCGCCTCCTTGTGTCGGCGGTAATTCTCCTCTGAAGCGATAGCAATGTTGACTGTCTCAAGATAAGTTGCATTGCCACAAGTTGCCATCATGGTCTGAAGTTTAGTGTTCAGACCTCTAAGAAAATGATTCTTCTTCTTCCTGTCAGTATTCACATACTCTATAGCATACTACGACGGGTGATTGAAGCGCCCAACATAGTGCATCACTGGGTGCTCCCCTTTCTTATGAGCCAAGAACTCTTCTAACTTCATGGTCATCACACCATCTGGAATATAGGGTGCCCTGAAGGCATCCTTAAACTCCCTCCAGGTGATTTGGTGACTAGCGGGCTGTACAGCTACCAAATTTGCCCACCAGGCACCAGTAGCTCCTCGGAGTTGCTGTGCCGCAAACCTTTGTTTCTGAATCTCGGTACAGTGAATCAGCTCAAACTTTTGCTCTATTGTCCTAAGCCAATCATCAGCTTCTAAAGGCTCTTCTGCCTTAGAGAACATAGGCGAACGCATGTTAGTAAAATCAACATAGGTTGACTTGTCATTTCCATTATTATGGCGGCCACGATTAGGGTATGGTGTCTGTTGGTTCTGCGCCAATTCCCTTAACAGCCTAGCATTCTCTGTCATTGCATTGACGAGTGCGGCTATGGCATCTGCCATAGTCAAAGGCATTGGTGGAGGATTTAGGTAATCATCATCATCATGCAAGCCACTAGCACTAGCTCGGGTGATAGGACGAGGCATCTGTTAGAGAAACACGTTTACTTACATTATTATTTATTGAAAGCAATTAAAAGGTTTCATGCTACAAAGGGTTACTTATTTAAATTACATGTCTTGTATCCTACAAGACAACCCTGGTTTACTAGGAAAGTAGTAAAGGAACTATTACTACTCTAAGCTCTCAGTCATCGGCGTCTGTGCCCATACTGGACGAAACCTCATCTTCATCTGAGAAGTACACTAACTCCTCAGGATCCTCCTCCTCTTCTTCATTCTCGGCTTCTCCTGGATCTACAATCATTTCTTCATCTGTAACTTCACCATCCCCATGAGGAGGATGAAGTTGAGCATACAGCATGTGGACATTCTCATGAAGAATGGCATTGTCCATCTCTAGGTCTTCTACATAGAATTCCAACTCATGGGCGCATTCATTGGCCGCATCCTCTCGTGTTCAGGCTTCATTCCGTAGCTCCATGGTCATAGTGATGCCCCTTTGCATTTCCACCAGCTCCTCTTGATCTTTGGCATGAGCTCAACGAAGAGTGTTGAGCTCCTTGGTAAGGTTCTTGATGTTGGCAGGATTGCTTGAAGATCCTTCATCTCCTAGGGTCTTGGAACTTCCTTCACCAAGCTCATGGTTACGCGGTGCCAACTAGTGACGAGGGACTCCATGAGGTCCGGTGGACTTGCGTGCGGTTATCTTGGTCTTTGCCATAGCCTAAAGAAGTTAGGGTAGGACTATAAGAATAGCTTGAGGATAATGGAGGTTAGCAAGAATGGGATTGACATTACTTACCCAACCACCTTTAAGGGGAATTATTATGCAAGGTATTCAAGCATGATGCATGAATCAATCTTACGAATCTAGGTACAAAAGATTTATATAATCAAAAGTACTAGATTTTTAGTACATCGGACAAACCGAATCATATTATCCGCCACGAACTTTCAAATAAGATATGATTGAGGCTAGATCAAAGGTAAGAAGAAAGAAATTTGAACTCTAAAATATCAAGTTTACTTTCTTTGATCCAAATCAATTTGAAGGTTTTTCAAAGTAACCTACAATGATCTTAGATAGGACCTGCTCTGATACCAGCTGTGGTAGAACCTCCTGAGAAGTAGGCTTACCAGAGTATGTGACTAGTACTACAAAGTATCTCATTCAGAAGATCCACAATGAGTGGCCTTTAAGCGACATAGTCAGCAACATTATCCAACATTCAAGATAAGTCACCCGACTAGTCTCTAGTTTATTCTACCTTTTTTCTTTCTTTGGCCAATATGCCAGCTTTGGTTGTATCAAAACTTTTACTTTGAAAGCCTACCAATAAGCATACTAAGCATTCTACGCCTTTGTAAAAGAAAACATCTTCAAGGATGGTAAATAATTAACAAGGTAGGTAATGCATCAAGTAGGTAACATTTGAATTAAGCAACTTAATGCAATAAGTAACATAGTTGATAAACTTTTCAAAGTAAACAAGGTAATGGTTTAATGCATAAACCGAGGCTTGCCTTCGTTGACGATCTCGGGTTCAGGATCAGTACCACAAATATCGAATCCCGAGACAACCGAGGATTCTTCCACAACTTGCTCAACTAGGATCGGTTCACTCTCGAATTCTACATGAAATAATAACATATGTTTCAACATGATGATAATGTAAACATGATGCTTTCATGGTGCATGAATTATAATAACACCTTGAGTACAACTTTCCTTCATGGTACAGTTGCAAGCCAACAAAACCAACTTGCAATTCCACCATCAAGGACCACACAAAAATGTTTACTAAGAAACCCTACATGCTTCTAAAGAACTACCCAAAGTTTCACTCCAAAGTTCTTCCTTTAATGAACAAAATCATTCATTAACTATATTCTAATCAAACTTTAATGACCTAGGGCTTATGACCTAAGTGACTTGACTAAATTGATCTTAAAACCCTACTGGTCACAAAACATGACCAAAACAAGATCAAACCCTAAACTAACACTTATGGTTTGCTTTTATCCATTTTTGAATTAAATTTGGAATTAAGCTCAAAATGAACTTGTTCCAAATGACCTCAAAATTTTATTCAAGTTTCCTCATGACAAATTAGTGTACCAAAACAATTTTCATAATTTTTGGAGTTATACAGTGGCATATAAAAATTATGGAAATTACATTTATCAATGAATTGACTGAATTTTTTAACATTAAAAATTTATTTAAATTTTAAGTTTCATATTTTGAAACCATAATAGAACATGTACAGAAGCTACACACAAATTTTTAGAATTTTTGGAGCTGTAATTATTTTCCTATGAATTTCCAAAGTTACTACACTATTCAAAATCTAGAAATAACAAAATTCCACTATTCTCTCTCTCTCTCACTGACAGTCGGCCCCGCATGTCATCCCTAACCTCCGGCTTTGACCGCGGCAACGACGGTGCTGATCGGCGCTAACTCGCCGATGGTGAGCCTAACAACGACGGCCAAAGTACCAAAACGTTCACAAGAACTAGGCGCATCGATCTATGGCATTTCAAAGGTTGATTATGACACGGAACATGGCTGACACCGGCCATGGCGGACGCAGTGGCATGGCAGCGTTACGCCAGCGAAACAAGGCCGGTAACGGTGAAACAAAGAGTTCAGGAAGCATCAGTGGCTCACCCCAAATGTGTTGAAGCAACGAGTGAGACCGAAGAAGCTATGGTGACGTGTTTCGACGGTGACAGTGATCACGGCGGAGCAGACCTCGTCGATGATGGCGTTTCGGCGACTGCATTGGGCAAAATGACCAAGAAAGAGTAGATTAAGCACTACAGCATCGAGACAAAGCTGTAGAGACAACAAGCAAGGGCAACAGCTCACCGGATGATGCTGGCCATGGTGAATCGGAGTTTCGGTCAAGGTCGCCGGTCACGAGGAAGAAGAACGTGGGCAGCGAGTTCTCAACGAAATCAAGCGGTAGCAATAGGTCGGTCGGATGTGCAAGGAGCAGGTGAAACTAGAACATTGCTTTTCTGGGGCTATCTTGCGCTAAGGAGGCGAGGGGAGCTCATCGAAGTTGAGGCGACAGCGTCGGGAAAACAGAGGGAAGGAAGAAAAACAAACGATGATGTCTAGGCTTTATAGCGCGGCCAGGAGCGCGCGGGAACGACACGCAGTTTGCACCCCATGCTAGCGCAAAGCCGAGGGCGGCCACAGGCATGCCTGGAAGACCGGAGTAAGGACGCCGGCGGTGGGGCGGTGGCACCCTGTTGTCAACTTGATTTTTGAAATATTTACAGAACTGCCACTGAGTTCATTTTACAAATTACTCCCAAATTTTCTGAAGAAG
The DNA here is from genome assembly GCF_019320115.1 of Miscanthus floridulus. Classification (NCBI taxonomy): domain Eukaryota; kingdom Viridiplantae; phylum Streptophyta; class Magnoliopsida; order Poales; family Poaceae; genus Miscanthus; species Miscanthus floridulus. The sequence continues at coordinate 9,388,847 of NC_089595.1, forward strand.
TTGAAATCTCCAAAAATGAAAGTTGCTCAACTTTTCAAACTCTACAACTTTGTTTTAATGAACATTTTCAAATTCTACCTCCATTTTGAAATTTGAATTTGGGGTGCATTTGAGTACCTGAATCATTTCAAAATTACTCCAAATTTTATATGTAAACTTGAAAAACTTTGAATACCAAAGTTGATCCTTATAAAATAATCTTCGACTTTGCTTTTTGTCACGACCCCAAATTCCAAAGGGATTTTGAATTAGACAAAAGGGGCAAAAAGGACTTTTATGGTTTGAATTTGAATTCAAATTTGATTTGTATACCTTTTTACTTAACTTTAATTTTTGACCAGTAACATGGCCCATTAGGGTTATTTGAGTCAATTGACACATGGTCTCATATGATCACATGAAATTTGACCCTTGTGGTCATGATCTTTATTTAGGGTTTTGAATCACATCACACATAAAATAACAACTTATGAAATAAAGCTTATTTAGTGAATGCATTCAAAATTTTCTACTTTATGAATGCTTTGCAATGCATATGATGACATGTTAAGTTTTAGTGCTAGGTCAAAACACCAGAGGTGTTATAGGTTGATTAGTTCTTTTTGTAGCAATATGATAACTCTGTCGTGGTGTTGGATGGATAAGTCTAAAATCTGCTCGTTGAACTGTACCCTTGTGTAGAAGTGTACCGTCTGTTATTTGAGCTATGCCAGCTATGTTGGGAAATGGACCATTGCGTTCTCATGCCATGTTTAAATGGGCCTAGTGGGCTGCATTTTTATTGCTGTAAAAATCTATTTAAAGGCCTTCTCTCTTCTTTTTCTTTGCTGCCCTACTTTTGCCTTAAAACCCTAGTCCTCACTCCACCGTCACCATTGTCGCTGTCATTTGAGCGCCGTCACCTGAGCATCATCTTTTCTTAGTGCCTTATTGTTTTCGTTGGTATATGGGTAGGAAGAAATCAGCGAGCAAGTCTCAAGCAACCTTTGTAGACAAGGAGGCGTCACTTTCCGTGATTGAAAATCAAGAATTCATGGCCATGAGGGCTGCTCAAAAGGTTTGGCCAGCTCCAACTACGACTAAGGATCAGTTGCGTGAGCTTGTCAGTGATTGTCTGATCCAGGACAAGGAGATTGATGAATGGAGAGCTCTAGGCCAGCATCGGGTCCCAACTCTAGGCCCTGGTGAGATTGTTCTTTTTGTCTCCTTTATTTGTGATGGACTCTGTCTTCCTGCCTCTGCTTTTCTTCATCGCTTTCTTAGTTATTTTGGGATTACCTTGAACCATCTTACTCCCAATGCTATCCTTCATCTTTCTGTTTTTGTTCATCTTTGTGAAACTTTTCTTGGAATTCCTCCTTCTCTTTCTCTCTTTTCTTACTTCTTCCGTCTGAAGCCCCAACCCCACAATGATGACACCCATGTTCTTGGTGGCTGTGGGATCTAGTTTCGTCAAGGTCATAAGAGTAAATTCTTTGATTATGACTTGGTTGATTTTGTGAGGGATTGGCATGCCGACTGGTTTTATGCCGCCAATATGATTCCTTCTCTTGCTGTTCATTCTAGTTCTGGTCATGTGGTTAATGACCGATGGGAAAAGAATCCCCTGATGGTGGATGAGCTCCAAGTGATCAAGCCATTTCTTGAGAGGATATGTGCTCTAAAACAACAAGGCTTGACCGGCTACGGGATCGTTTCAATTTTTCTTCGCCGCTGTGTTCAACCTCTCAAGGAGGGAGAGAATTACTGTTTTGAATACTCTAGGATGGAGGACCCTTCTCGTATGGTCCCTGCCCTTGAGTTGACTGGTGAGGAGGTGCTCGAGTGCCTTCAAAAGATGTTGAAAGGAGTAAGCATCGTCCCGCATACTGTCCCCGAGTATTGTGCTAACAACCCGCCTCCTGTTGTGAGTTGTTTTTTCTTATACAGGTACTTTTTGTATTTCCTTTGCTGTCTCCACTTTCTGCTTAATCTTTCTCATCTGGTTGTTTTACTCTTTTATAGGAATTGGGGTGCAACTTCATTGATCCGATCCCCCTTGATGATTGCCCTGCCATTATGGAGACTGGGGAGAATCTTGTTGGGGCATCTTTAACCAGTAAGTTTCAAACCACCACGATGTTTCTTGGTGTTTCTTCCATAGTTCTTGACACATATGTAGAGTATGTTCCTCATCCAGTTCCTTGAGCTCCTCGTAGTGTCGGAAAAGGGGGGGCGAGCAGATTGTTCTTCTTCTAGTTTGTCTGCTGCCAAGAAGTCTCGCTAATCGAGTACTCATCCAGGTACTCAAGTTATAGGTTGCGTGCTCCTAGGTGAGCATATTAATATGTTTTGTCTTTTTGTTGTTTGTTTTTGCCTTTAACCGAGTACTTTTCTTCTTTTTTAGATGGCACTATGGTTGCCATGTTTGAGAGTGAGATAGATGAGGATGATGATGCGGACCTTGTTATGCGTCGGTGAGTAGTTTTCTTGTTTTTCTACTGTTGAACACCTCTTTTTGTTCTAACTTTGACCTTGTCCTCTTTATAGTAAGCGGTCGTCGACCTTGAGTTCTTCTGGGGCTCCGGTATCGACCATGCCACTCCTGTCGCAGGGTGGTGGTGATATTTTTTCTGCTATAGTTCCCCCTCTAAGGTCTTCTATTGGTTTTATGAAGAAGAAGATAGCTGAGTGAGTGAATCCTCATTCTGTTTCTTTGCTTTTGTTTTCCTTTTTCTGATTCATATTCTTATTGTTGAGTTTCCTTATCATCTTGCAGACCCTCACCTTCCCTAAACCCTCAGTCGACCTCTAGTCAGTCTTCTGGTTTGCCCTGGTGTACTAAGTCTTAGGATCCTAAATGTATGGTCGGTGAGGTGGCTATGAGGGAGACAGGGTTCTCTGGTGATCATGCAACTGCTGATTTGCTGGCTCTAGAGGTGACCGTGGCCGTGGCGGTGGAGCCATCTGAGGAGGTAGCCGGGGCTTCCCAAGATATGGCCTTGGTCTTGCCTTCTTTGCCTCGGTCGGCTTCTCCCTCTGCTCCTCTTACTAGTGGCATTCAGCATTTGGATGATGATGTGGTGCAACAATTTGATGCCACTCATCGGTTGTCAGAGCTAACCACTGCCTGGGGAACCTTTGCGATTTCTTTTGGGGAAAAACTCTAGGTAAGTTTTTTTAAAGTTCTTTCTTTGGATGTTCATCTTTCTTTTGTTCTTATGTCTTGTTTTTCTCTCTCTCTCTCCTTTGTTTAGTCTTTTTCTCGGGATCATACCAACTTCTTTTTCTTGTTTGAAACCGAGAAAAAGTTGTCTTCTAAGGTTAGCGCCCTAAAAACAGAGCTTGACCTCTGTCGGGCTAAGATGGAGACTGAGCGTCAAATGCACCAAAGGGAGGAAAAAGCTCTCTGTGCCCAGGTTGTTGAGGCAGAAAAGCAGAGGGATACTGCTGTCTAGGAGGCCTTGAAGAATGCGGAGGCCATGAAGAATGATTGCAATGGTATTGTGGGTTCTTTTTGTTTCCTTTTGTATTCAAATTTCTCTTTCTGCTGACTTGTTTTTTTGGTGCTTGGTCTAGCTCTCTGAGTTGAAAAGTAGAAGCTCTCAGAGGGTATTGAGGAAATGAAGACACTTGTTCACAATAGTCACAACAGGGCTGAGGAGGTAATTACTCATGCTGAAGAAGAACTTGCACTTGCCAAGTTAATTAGGCGTGGAGCTGATAGGGATCTTGTGTAGGTCCAAAAAACTATTGAAGTCTTGACTAGTAAGTTGGCGACAGCTACCGAGAACTAGAATGCTTTATGGAAATCATTTCGGTCAGTAGCCGACCTTCTCCGGACTCCAGTAGATGATGGTCAATCTTGGGCTCAGTTTATTCCCCAAGTTCTAACGCATTTCCAGAAGTTCATGAAGAGGTGCGCCCAACTATGTACTAGAAATGTTCTTGCCTAGGTCCGGGTTCTTGCTCCGGAGATGCCTTTGTCCAAGATTGCAGAGGAAGCCGAGAGTCAAGAGTATCTGGATGCCGTTGAAAAGGTGGAGCCTGAGGTCAAAGATTTAGCCAGGAGGATTGTAGATAATCTTAATATTGATATTTCTTCTCCTGATGACGACGCTTGATGTAATTGACCTTTGTACTCCAGCCTCTGTAATAGGATATTATACTTCTTTTTAATGAAGATCCTTTATTTTTTGTTGATGTCTTCTTTGCCTTGATGTCTTCACCTTATTTATTCTTTAAATGAGTTGTCCAAGTGGTCAGAATTTTTTCCGAGTAGTTGTTTGTTGGTCGTTGTGCGCATCCACAGTTTGTGGTGGTCAGTTATTTCATCCATTGTAGGATCGCTCCTTGATAGGTCGAGCATTTGTATGGCTTTTATCTATGCCGTGTAATCAACTCAGTATATGTAGATCGTTGTCTTGTCAAATCTTCTTGATTTTGTCAAGTGCTTGTCAGGCTTTCCTCTGTACTGTGTAAACAACTCGGTATTTGTAGATCGTTGTCTTGACAAATTTTCTTGATTTGTCAAGTGCTTGTCTAGCTGCGGTGTAAACAACTCGGGGTAAGTAGATCTTTGTCTTTACAACCTTTTTGTTCTTGTTAGTACTAAAAAGACTTAGGACCAGCGATCTCAAGCATCTTCAGCTTCTTCTTTTTAGCTTTTTTGCTTAACTCGAGATGTGGCCAGCATCTGGCTCTTTCCCTGGTTGTAAAAACATCTTAGGATCGGTTTGGGTGTTAGGATATTAGCTACCCTCATCGGCGGGCTCAAGCATCTTTTCAGCTCTTTTGCTCTCGGCCGGTATGCTCAAGCATAGTTTCAACCATTTTGCTTTTTGGTTCGTGTGTTAGCTTATTAGCTACCCTCATCAGCAGGCTCAAGCATCTTTTCAGCTCTTTTGCTCTTGGCCGGTATGCTCAGGCATAATTTCAGCCATTTTGCTTTTTGGATCGGGTGTTAGCTTATTAGCTACCCTCATCGGCGGGCTCAAGCATCTTTTCAGCTCTTTTGCTCTCAGCCGGTATGCTCAGGCATAATTTCAGCCATTTTACTTTTTGTTTCGGGTGTTAGCTTATTAGCTACCCTCATCGGCGGGCTCAAGCATCTTTTCAGCTCTTTTGCTCTCAGCCGGTATGCTCAGGCATAATTTCAGCCATTTTGCTTTTTGGTTTGGGTGTTAGCTTAATAGCTACTATGGGGGTATGGCCCCAAGACATGGGCTGCGCCCCTAGGGGTGGCCCGGCCCACAAGGTTAAGGCATGCACGGCGCTGCTCAGCGTGCACCGCAAGGCATTGTATAGTACCAAATAGGCTACTTTACTTGTAACCCTACCTCCTACAGAGTATATAAGGAGAGGTAGGGGTCCCCTAGCGGATAGGATCTATCAGATTAGATCTACATACAGATTAATACAATACACCAAAGACACAGGATGTAGGGTATTACGTCGATCAGACGGCCTGAACCTGTCTAAATCGCTATCTCTGCGCCTTGTGTCACCATCCGGTTCCTGATTACGCGCACCCCCACCAACAAATCTACCATCGTGGGATACCCCTCGGTGGACTACCGAGCATATTCTATCGATAGTTGGCGGGCCAGGTAGGGGTGTGCGCTTGATCCATGGCGAGCCAGATGGACCTCAAATCAACAGCGCGTTCTCATCATTAATCTCATGGAAATCCATGCCGGTCCACGACGACGATTCATCGCTGCTACACCAGCCCCTGCGATAGCAGATCCGATCTCAGAACCACCTCCGAGGTCGTCTTCACCTACAACTCACCACCCGCCAGGTGTTCGCCATCAACGCCAACCAGATAGCACCATACGCCGCCGACCAGACGCTCCGTCCAAAGCTAAGTCACACTGTCGACATAATATCGTCGACAGTCCACTGAGGGGCACCCCGCGATGGTAGATTGATCGGTAGAGGAGCGTGTAATCAAGAACAAGAAGGCAACAGAGACACACGAGTTATACAGGTTTAGGCCATCGGTACGACGTAATACCTTACTCCTGTGGTCTGTTGGTTTACATTAGCTATCGTATGATTTGCCATGAATTCGTAGGGGGTCCCTGCCCACCTTATATAGTCTGGGGGGCAAGGTTACAAGTCGGTTAGATCTGAGAGATAACCAGAAAGTAATAACAGATTACAAGAAACATGGGATCGTACATATCCTATCAGATCTCGTAACATCTTCAGGATATCCTCTCTGTGCCTTGCGGGGGTCGCCGAGCAGAATCGTGCCCCACAAGTCTCCTTCTTGTAGGCTGGGCTGCCCCTGGAGGCATAGCCCATGTAACCTACCATGGGTATCCAGGGTCGTACCCCCCACAGCTAGTCCCTGAGCGCTTTGTACCTGTTGTGCAACGCCGTCTTTAGACTTACCGAGCAGGTGCAAACCAAAACCGAGCTGTCCAAATCATGATCCGACCACCAAAAGGAGTTGCTGAGCAGTTGTGAGAAACTGTCGAGCAGCATACAACATCGCCGATGTATGTTCTGAACACGGCTTGTCATAAGGGTGTAAGGAGCTCAAATCCAAAATTAAAAATTCCTGCATGGTTAAGTGAAGTGTGCCCACTTAGAATCCAAAAACAATGGTAAAGATACCTGGTTTATCCTTTGGATGCTCAGAGTCTTTCAGAAAAACAAACACATTCACCGCAAGGTGAAGTGTGCCCACTTAGTCCCCGAGCCTGACAGTAGGTGACGTAGTCACGTGGTGCCACGCTCAGAAATTAGTGAACCGTCCGAGCAAGTAGCCAGTCCCCGAGCGTAGCCTCGAGACAAAAAACAAGCACATTCACCGCAAGGTGAAGTGTGCCCACTTAGTCCCCAAGCCTGACAGTAGGTGACATAGTCACGTGGTGCCAGGCTCAGAAATTAGTGAACCGTCCGAGCAGGTAGCCAGTCCCCGTGTTTCTGGCGTAGATATCGGATAAATCAAATCGCGGCGAGAAATTTGGAGTAATGGCCGTACAGTATCAGTTACTAAGCCTCATTAAAATGCGGAGAATTCGGAGAATGTGGCATCGATAAATGAGCGGCGTGGGCTACTATGACGCGATAGCCCAAGTTGTGGCCCATTAAACCATTTTGGAGGAATCGATGTAGCGTTGATCGCGGGAATGGTTTCCCAAAAACCCTCAGAGTCAAGGCAGAGTGGGGAAAGTGCTTTATAACCGTGCTGCCACACACATCGCCTCCTACCTCTGTCAAGCCACCCTGCTTCCTGCCTTCGCAATCCCTGTGCTTCACCTTTCGCACCAATCGCGAGCATTCACCTCCAACCCGAGGACCAAACCATAGGAGATGGCGCCGAAAAAAGGAGCCGCAAAGCCAAAGAAAGTGGCCACCAGAGCCAGCCGCGACGAGGAGTCGGTGCCGTCGAAGACGTCAGCGGCGGATCTCGATAAGATGGTGGCGGCGGGCATTCTCCCCGACCGTCTTACTGCTGAATGGCGGCCAGCTAGTGGTGAGCCCTTCCTGACACCACATACTGATGAGGCTGTAGTATTTGAGGATTATTTCTGGCGAGGATTAGGGTTTCCTGTCCACCCTTTTTTGAGGGATCTTATGGAGTTTTGGGCGATTAGCCTCTGTAATCTGCACCCCAACACCATTCTGCATGTTTCTATCTTTATCCATTTCTGCGAGGCATTTCTCGGTGTTCTGCCGCACTTCAACCTCTTTAGGCACTTGTAATGTATAAAGAAGAAGGGGGGTAGCGGTTCCAAGGTGGTCGGCGGCGTGTACCTGCAGCTCAGGGATGGCATGGCCAGCGAATATATCAACGTTCCACTGAATACCTCCCTGAAAGGTTGGAACTCTAGATGGTTCTATATCAAACAAAGTCACCCATTGATTCGATGCGACGTCCACCACATCCCGGTTAACCATAGTAACTATTTGGAGAGACCCAACAACGCTGACATGGAGCAAGTAATGGAACTTCTGGAATTGAGTAAAGGCTTGGAGCTTAGGGGTGAACTGGTTGCAGCTAGTTTCATAGTTTGGCGCATCCAACCTTGCAAAGATAGGGCCCACCCGGCATTTGACTATAAAGGTGACAACGACGGTACCCGTGAAAACACAGACCGTCTGACGAAGAAGGAAGTGATAGACCGTGCCATGGATCTATTTACTTCAAATGTCTCGTTCAGCTGGCCAAAAGGAACGAAGGCTTTCAACTGCACCAACCCACCTCCACAGGTAACCATTTCGCTTTGCATCTATCAGGCATTAATTGCCGAGCATAGGACTGACTCACTTATGAAAAGATTCATTCACAGGATAGGGCAATATACTTTTCAGACGTGCCGAGAGCCGATTGGCCAAAAGGAGTAGATCCTCGGCGGCCACTGCAGCATGAAGAGGGTGAGCCGAGCTCCTCGTCGGATAGTCCAGCCCTAGTGTTAGAGAAGGTCCGCAGGAAGAGACCGGCAGTAGACGAGCCGGTCCAAAAAAGGAGAAAAACCGCTAGCTCTCATGCACACAAACCAGGAGGCATCTCTCTTGGAGAGGACCGAGCAGTTTGGCCATGATGAACTACTGTGCTGGAGTGGTCGGACGATGACGAGGACCAGTCAGCACTTCCACCGTGCACGATGGAGGTATCGGCGGATGATGTCTCTCCCAAGCATCGAGCAGGGGAAAGTTATGGTCGGGCAACGATGGATGCCCTGGCTATGCAAACTACCGAAGTCCCCGAACAATGCACGGAAGGTGGGGCCTTCGAGCACCAAGAAGAGCGGCAGCCCGCTGCGGAGGCGCAGGAGTCCTCCCACAAGGCCGACCAAGCAGCCGTGCTTGGGGGGTCAGGCAGGCATCGTCGATTCAAGAAAATCAATCAGAAGACCAAACCGTAAGTATATTTGCCTTGGAGTAATTATATTGTTCTTTGATTTCACCTTGTTTTTGAGAAGCCGATATTACATAGTGCGACGCCGAGGCCCATGACCTCAGAAGAAAAAACGACGACTGCTCTTGTTCGGGAGTCCCCTAGTGCTGGACGAACAGTGGACGGGCCAGCCACCGCTCCCAGCAGACCCGGTGATGGTGAATCATTGGCGCACATGACTGGCGCGTCGGCGACCGCAACCGTGGCTATGACCGAAAAAGTCGTTACCTTGGAAGTGGAAACTATGGCTATTGTTGATGCGCTAGAGGTTACAGATGCGACTCTATCAACTGCTGAGGAGCGAACATCGTCACCCGCAGGGGTGCCAAGAGTGGTCAAAGTGGCGGTCCGACCACGGAGCCCCCGAAGGTGCCTCAAGCGACGGTGGAGGAGGACGAGGTCGTGGAGATCGAGCGTGCCACGCCTAAGCCCCAGTCCATCCGGATTCTCTGGAAACATGGGGAAGAGGTGGTAGTCGTCGAGGAAGAAAACACCACCAGAGAGATAAAGAGGTTGAAATCCGCCATCGCCGGAGTAATGACTCAAATCGAGGTGAGTGCCACGCCAATAACACCGATATATGTTGTCGGTAGATCAAGGTTTATCTCTTGCATTGTTGATCCATAGGGGATAGCTCGGACAGCCGACCAATGGCACCAACTAATAAAGAGGATGGAACCCCTCGCCGAGGAAAATAAGATACTCCGGGAGGCTTTAAGTCTTTTGAAGAAAAGTATTCAGAGGGCCCAGCGTGAGCGGGACCTTGCGGAGTCAAATTCGCGGGACCTTGAACATCAAAATGGGGTTCTGTCCGAGCGACTAACGGCTTCGTCCGAGCTGCTGAAGAAGACATCCGAGGAGCTGGCAATTGTATCCGAGGAACTTAAGAAGATGTCCGAGCAGTTGAGCAAGAAAAACGGGGAACTTGATAGTAAAACTGAATAGCTCGACCGGAAGTGCCAGTAGTTGGAGGATGTATCCAAGCTGAAATCCGGTATTCTTTTTCACATAATGTGCTTTGTAGTAAGTGGCCATATATTTTTCCGTTTCTTGTCTTTTGTGCTTGTAGAGCAAGATGCAGAACTCAACTAGCTTCGCTAGACCGTCGAACAAATCTGACAAGAGAAAACGAAGGAGTCGGAGCGAGCCGACAAACTGGCTAAAGAATTGAAAGGTAGGTTTCCCCTGATCGGAAGTGACGCCATAATACTTTTTTGCCATGATGAACCATTGTAATTCTTGCAGATTATCGACATAAAACCAAGGCACAGTTCGATGTGCTGGTGCAAGAAGCCAAAGTCCAGAAGGACAACTTCAACACTATAACTGCCGCAATAAAACTAGTGCTGGACTGCATCGACGTTGAACCGGCGCCCCGTCCTGATGGTAGGCAGCAAGGGCCAGACACCATCGTTCAGAGATGTAAGGCAGCGTGGGAGAACTTCAAAAACTTTAACCACGACGCCGTTTTGACCGCCGCTACTCATGCCCTTGTGGTGGTTCGGTCCCATTATCCGTCCATCAACATCCAGTCGATAGGTGGTGGGCTCGCTGATGGGCTGAGCGACGCGTAGACCCAGCAGCTGGAGGATGACGTTGAGGATGTGGCGAAAGTGCTTGTCGGCGATATAGACCTGTTTGGCGAAATAGAAGTTGTTGGCGAAGCTTAAAGAACTGCTCAGATATTACCGCCTGTAATATTTGATTTGTCTGGCTATGAAGAATCTACGTATTATCAACCCGATGCACTTTTTCCTAATATAAGCTGTGTTCGATCATTTAGTTTTCACTAAACTAGATGCCTTAGTTAGGTCGTGATCCGTAACACCGTACGCGGAGCCCATGCGTATGTTGGAGAAATAGGCATTGTCATAAGACCGTGTCCTACCGCCCAACACGCAGAGCACCGAGCTCATGGTACGTTTGGTGGGATGTTAGAGCCTTGGTGTCCTCCAGAATTACTATTGCAAAAAAACGTTCTGCCCAGCAGCCAACTTGAGTAACATGGCAAGAGAAATGGCTAAAGCGGCGTCCGAGCGGTTAGTTCATATCTAAAATCTAGGCCTTGACTAACCCATAGTCCATAACTTCGAGCGCAAAGGCGCTGACACGTGTAGGATGAACAGGCATGGCCAAGGAACCGCAGCCGACCAACCGTAACGTAGAGGGTGGAGCCCCTAAGCACTTGTAGGATGTAGTCTGGGACTAGGTCATTTCCATAGAAAACAGAAGGAAAAAAGGTGTGCTGTTTGACGATCGGCGGGCTATGTTGTGAAAATTGGAAGTGCAACACCGTCGTTGTTTTTGTAGCAAAACCTACGCGACCCGGAGGAAGCATAGTAGGCGATTTTTGGAAAAATCATGTTCGGTGATTGGGAGTTAATGTGTTCGTCGAATTAGAGATGTCGTGTTTGGCGAATTGGACAGGTCGTGTTCGGCGAATTGGAGAGGTCGTGTTTGGCGATTTGGAGAAATCGTGCTCGGCGATTTGGAGTTGTCGTACTCGGCGATTTGGAGAAATCGTGCTCGGCGATTTGGAGTTGCCGTACTCGGCGATTTTGAGAAATCGTGCTCAGCGAATTGGAGTTGCCGTACTCGGCAATTTGGAGAAATCGTGCTCAGTGATTTGGAGAAATCGTGCTCGGCGAATTGGAGTAATCGTGCTCGGTGAATTGGAGTAATCGTGCTCGGCGATTTGGAGAAATCGTGCTCGGCGAATTGGAGAAATCATGCTCGGTGAATTGGAGTAATCGTGCTCGGCGATTTGGACGTACTAGTCGAGCGTATTGGAGGCCGTCGCAGAGTGGCTTACATCCCGCTAATGGTAATTGCAGCTTATGATGAAGGAAAAAATGTAGAGAAATTATGGAGACCCGAACTTTATTAATATTAAAGTAAAGAATACATGTCTATGTTATTTCAGGGGTAGAAACGTATAAGGTGCTCTATGTGCCAGGAGTTGGGAACATCGAGTCCATCTAAGTCGCATAAGCGATAAGACCCTGGTCGAGTAACACCTTTTACGATGTAAGGGCCCTCCCATGTGGAAGACAGCTTGTGAAGCCCTTCGATTTTTTGTTTTCGACGTAAGACGAGGTCACCGATCGCGAACGAACGACCTTTGACGTTACGGTTGTAATACCTCCGCAGACCTTCGAGGTACTTGGTTGTGTGAACGCAAGTAATTAGACATTCTTCCTCGGCCCGATCAATGTCTTCTGTCCGAACAGCTGTGGCTTGGTCTTCATCATAGTTTTCTACTCTGGGAGCTCGGAATGCGATATCCACTGGAAGTATGGCCTCTGAGCCGTAGACCATAAAATATGGAGATACGTCGGTACTGCGACTAGCTTGAGTGCGCAGTCCCCAGACCACAGCTGGTAGTTCTTTGAGCCATCTGCCCGGGTGCTTTTCTTCTTTCTGATAGAGCCTTTTCTTGAGGGCGTCAAGGATCATACCGTTAGCTCGCTCGACCTGACCATTAGCTCTAGGATGAGCAACGGAAACGTATTTAACAGAGATGCACCTGTCCTTGTAGAAGTCCCAAAAATGATGGCCGATAAAAGTTGTCCCGAGGTCGGTGATGATGCTGTTCGGGAGTTCGAATCTGTGTACGACGTCTTCAAAGAGCCCGACTGCTTTCTTAGCAGTAGCTGCGACGAGTGGTTTGTACTCGATCCACTTGGAGAACTTATCAATGGCGACGTACACGTACAAGAAACCTCCTGGCGCAGGTTTGAAAGGCCCGATCATATCCAGTCCCCAGCATGCGAATGGCCAGGAAGCTGGAATGGTCTGTAATTCTTGTGCCGGCACATGTATTTGTTTGGCGAAAAATTGACACCCCTCACATCGTTGAACGAGATCTTCTGCATCGGTAATAGCTGTGGGCCAGTAAAAACCTGCCCAGAAAGCTTTGCCGACCAGTGTTCTTGAAGCCGCATGATTCCCACAGGAGCCAGAGTGAATTTTAGATAGTAGCTTCACGCCGTCATCTTGGATGATGCACTTCTGCAGTATCCCTTCCTTGGCACTTTTCCTCATCAGGCTACCGTCTACTAACACGTAGTGCTTATTTCGGTGAATTAATCGTTCGATTTCGATTTTGTCGGCGGGTACTTCACCGTAGGAGAGGTATTTGTTGAACTGTTCCCTCTAATCGGTGACCTGCGAAGGTATCGTGAGTACCAACTGCTCGGTAGGGGTTACTTCTACAACTTCCTTGTCTTCCTTAATAGATGGTGTCAAGAGGTCCTGAACGAAGACCCCCGGTGGAGCCGTGGTGCGAGAAGATCCTATCTTCGATAGCTGGTCAGCTATTTGATTTTGATCACGTACCACGTGGTGGTACTCGATGCCATAGAATTTCCCTTCAATCTTCCTGATTTTGGCGCAGTAAGCATCCATTTTCTCACTGGAGCAGGACCAATCTTTATTAAGTTGATTGATAACTAGCGCGGAATCCCCGTATACCATGAGGCGTTTGACGCCGAGCTCAATGGCTATACGGAGGCCGTGGAGACATGCTTCGTATTCCGCGGCGTTGTTGGAGGCCGTGAAGTGTATGCGAAGAACGTATCTGAGTTTATCCCTTGTCGGTGTGATGAACAAAATGCCCGCACCAGCCCCATTGATATTAAGGGCGCCGTCGAAGTACATCACCCAGTGCTTGGGGCAAGTGGCGGCGATGGGTTCTTGGATTTCGGTCCACTCAGCGATGAAATTGGTGAGCGCCTGTGACTTTACGGTCGGCCTGCTTCTGAAGTCAATGGAGTAGGTGCCGAGCTCAATAGCCCACTTGATGATACGACCATTGGCCTCTTTATTTCGGAGAATGTCTCCTAGAGGGAACTCAGTACCACGGCGATCTTGTAGTATTCGAAGTAATGTCGGAGCTTGCGTGAGGTGATTAAAATTGCATATAACAGCTTTTGCACCTGAGGATAATGAGTTTTGGGCTCATTAAGTACCTCGCTGATGAAATAGACCGGACGCTGTACCTTGTAGGCATGTCCAGTTTCCTCGCGTTCGACGACAATAGCCGTACTGACAACTCGAGAAGTGGCGGTGATGTAAACTAGCAGAGTTTCATCTGGTCGTGGCGCTGTCATGATTGGAGGTTTTGTTAAAAACAATTTGAGCTGCTTGAAAGCTGTGTCTGCCTCCTCCGACCAAGAAAAAAGCTCGGAGGCCTTGAGGAGCTTGAATAAAGGTAGCCCTTTTTCACTGAGGCATGAGATAAATCGGCTTAATGCAGCCATGCAGCCTATAAGCTTCTGTATATCCTTGACACACGTCGGTCGTTTCATGTTGGTGATGGCGGAGACTTTGTCAGGGTTTGGTTCGATGCCCCGAGCGCGGACGATGTAGCCGAGCAGGATACCGGATGGAACTCCAAAGATGCACTTTGAAGGGTTCAGCTTCCATCGGTATTTGCTTAGGTTGGAGAAAGTTTCTTCAAGGTCGGTGATAAGATTGTCGGCAGTTCTAGTCTTGACGACCACATCGTCGATGTAGGCTTTGATGTTGCGGCCGATCTGTTGGTCGAGGCATGTCTGGGTAGCCCTTTGGTAGGTCGCGCCGGCGTTCTTTAGTCCGAAGGACATAGTGGTGTAGCAGTATGCACCGAAAGGCGTGATGAACGATGTTTTAACCTGGTCTTCCTCCTTGAGGGAGATCTGATGGTAGCCTGAGTAACAGTCGAGAAAGGAGAGCAACTCGTAGCCGGCGGTGGAGTCTACAACCTCGTCTATCCGAGGCAAGCCGAAGGGGTCTTTAGGGCAGTGTTTGTTAAGATCAGTATAATCAACACACATTCTCCATTCTTTATTCTTTTTCTTAACAAGAATAGGATTAGCTAACCAATCTGGATGATACACTTCTTTTATAAATCCGGCAGCGAAAAGCCGTTTTATTTCTACCCTAATAGCCTCCTTTTTGTCTGGCGTGAATCGGCGAAGTTTCTGCTTGATTGGCTTAGCGGTCGGCAAGACATTCAAGGAGTGCTTGATCTTCTCCCGTGGTACCCCCGGCATGTCTGCAGGTTTCCAAGCAAACACATCGGCGTTGGCACATAGGAAGGAGACGAGCATGCTTTCCAATTTGGGGTCAAGGTGAGCCCCAATTTTCACCGTCTTGGAAGGGTCGTCGAGGCCGAGGCCGATCTCCTTGACTTCCTTGGACTTGGCGGAGGCCCAGGGAGGCTCTGGTATCTCCATGTCATCAGCAGATGCGGGCTTGGCTTCGGTGACCACACTAGCCATCTGGATGGAGAGGTCGGTGGCTTCGGCGAGGGCGAGACTTTCCATCTCGCAGGCATAGGCGACAGAGAGGTTGGCCCACAGAGACAGGACTCCTATAGGCGAAGGCATCTTCAACACCAGATACGCATAGTGCGGAACGGCCATGAACTTGGTTAGAGCCGGACGCCCTAGTATGGCATGGTAGGCGGTGTTGAAGTTGGCGACATAAAAGTTGATATGCTCCACTCTGTAGTTGGTTGCCGTGCCGAACTGTACTGGTAGGGTAATTTCCCCAAGTGGTTTGGATGCCCTACCAGGTACCACGCCCCAGAAGGAGGAGTCTGAGGGCATGAGGTCTATTGTCCAGAGTCCGAACTCCCTTAAAGCCCTGGCGAAGAGTAGATTCAAAGCGCTCCCACCGTCGATGAGGACTTTTTTGAATAGCACCTTCTAGACAGTCGCATCAAGGTCGAGGGGAAAACGCCCTGTGTAGGGTATGTCCGCCCACAGGTCGGCTCTGCTGAAGGTGATGGAGACTTCGGACCATGGACGATAGCTGGGGTTGGCGGTAGTTTCTTCTGAGACTACGGCGAGCACTCGTCGAGCAGTGAGCTTCCGTTCCCTTCTGCTTTTGTTGGAGGTGAAACCCCCGAAGATGGTGGTGACCACCTTGTCATGGTCCTGGAAGGCGTTATTATTATCCCCTGGTGGTTGGCGTCCTCCGTTCCCACCATTGTCATCATTGTACTTTTTCTCCTGGAACTCCTTAGCCAAACCAAGGCAATCTTTCATCTTGTGTTTGGCGGTTTTGTGCAGGGGGCATGGGCCGTCGAGGATCTTCTTGTACTGCTCATCGTAGTTACGCTTTGCGCGCGGCTCATTGACATTGGCAACAAAGTGATCTGGTCGATGGCGGCGATTCTGACCAGGTTTGAATCCGTCTGGCCGATCACGTCCGCTGTCCCAGTGGAAACTACGGTCGTCGTAGCGGCGATCGTTGTACTATCGGTTGTCGTTGCGGTCGTCGTGGCAGCGAATGTTGTGCTATCGGTCATCGTTCCGGTCATCGTGGCGGCGAGGCAGGCAATTAGTGCCCGTATCTTCATTAAAACGCACCTCCGCTTCCTTGGCGTTGGCGTACTGGTTGGCGGTTGTGATCATCTCACCGATGCCGGTAGGTGGCTTTCTATTGAACTTAGAACGGCGTTCTCGATGATGAAGTCCTCGGACGAAGGCGGTGATGACTTCGGCTTCCGTGATGTTGGGAATAGAATTCCTCATCTCGGAGAAGCATCTCATGTAGCTGTGGAGTAGTTTGGACGGCTTTTGGTTGATGCGGTTGAGATCATGCTTGGTGCCCGGCCGCCTGCAAGTGGCCATGTAGTTGTCGGTGAAAACTCTCTTCAGATCTTCCCAAGAGCCGATGGAGTTCGGGGCGAGGCTTGTGAACCAGCTCATGGCGGCTGGCGTGAGCATAATAGGGAGATAGTTTGCCATGATGTTGGTGTCTCCTCCGGCGGTGCGGACGGCGGTGGCATAAGCCTACAGCCACTGAGTTGGGTTCATCCTTCCTTCATAGGGCTTGACTCCGGTGATTTTGAAACCACGAGGCCACTAGAGCGTTCGGACTGCCCTAGTGAACGCAGGGGGCCCTTCCGGGCTACCGGGACCGACATCGGCAGTATTGCCGGCGATGATCGGCTCTAGAGCTGAGTCCGGGTTGCCGTATTCCTGCTCGTACTCCTAGCGACGTCGTACTTCATCTTCATGGTGCCTAAAACATCGTTGGTCGATATGCCGTCGTGCGTCCCAAAGGTTGCTAAGGTGCACTCGGGTGTCCTGTTCGACCTCTTGGTCGTGCCGGCGATGATGCTCAGCGCGGTGGCCTCCAACTCCCCCTTAGGGAGGTGGTGACTGGTCGGCGAAGCAGCTTTGACTGGGGCGGCGATTGGATCTAGGACAAACTGATCGGCGGATCACGCTTGTGGAGCACAAAGGTCTCTGAACTTCTCGGATCTCGTTAACTTGACAGTGTGCCGCTTTAAGCATAGCGGCGACCTTGGCGAGCTCGAGCGTCTGCGGGAGGTGAGCAAGTTCGTTGGCGGCCATGGCCAAATTAGCGCTCAGAGTCTTGAAAACGTCGTGGCCGTCAACGCGGAGGAATTCTTTGTTGAGGTTGCGATGGAGGGGCCTTCCTTGTGAATTGAACTGGTTATCACAAGCGGCCTCAGCCATCGCGATGGCGCATTCGTTATCATGCCGTTGCGCGTGGTTGGCGTTCTTGTTTTCACGGGCAGTGCGTTCGTCGTCTGTTTCGCTGTTCCAGGGGGGGGGGCTATCGATACTGACGTTGAAAATTGCGCCACCCCAGAAAGGCAGGAGAGGAGGTTGCTTGGTGAAGGTCTCGGCAAGGGGCTCGATGGATCCTTGAGATTCAGAGTTCGGATTTTCCTCAAGGATAGTTTGGAGAGATGCTCCGAGACCCCGGCCGGCGTGCAGCATGTTGACGGTTGGTGGAAATTGGTCGGCGAGCTGGTCGGCAAATTTGCCCCTCAGGGCGTCCTGATATGTAGTTGCGGTGTTGGCGAGCCCAAAAGGCAGGGCGGTAGGCCCTGGAGTCTATCGAGCATTGAACGTTGATAGATCAGGATCGGAGGGTGCTCAGTGCTGAACAAGGGTGTCCAGAGCTGACTCGGCAATGGAGAGGCAATCGGCGAGTTTCAGGTCGACCCGATCGATAGATTTGATCAGATCGTCGTTGTTGACATGCCTCCTATGGTAGCAAGGAAGCGAGCGGCAGGTGGCTGATGGAGTCGACCCCAGAAGTGGTTCCAAGATTGGATCTACAGTTGCAGGTACGAGGGTGGTCAGTGTAGAACAGATCTGCACCGGCTCGAGAAGCTCTCCAACTCCGTCGGCGCTGATGACCCACGTGATGGATCCGACCGTGAAGATCTGGTTGGGCTGCGGGTGGGACGAAGAGCCTACAGAAAAACCATCTTGTTCGACAAGAAAACAGCACGCACACCCCTACCTGGCACGCCAACTGTCGATAGAATATCGTCGGTAGTCCACCAAGGGGCACCCCGTGATGGTAGATTGATCGGTAGAGGAGCGTGTAATCAAGAACAAGAAGGCAACAGAGACACACGAGTTATACAGGTTCAGGCCGTCGGTACGACGTAATACCTTACTCCTATGGTCTGTTGGTTTGCATTAGCTATCATATGATTTGCCATGAATTCGTAGGGGGTCCCTGCCCACCTTATATAGTCTGGGGGGCAAGGTTACAAGTCGGTTAGATCTGAGAGATAACCGGAAAGTAATAACAGATTACAAGAAACATGGGGATCGTACATATCCTATCAGATCTCGTAACATCTTCAGGATATCCTCTCCGTGCCTTGCGGGGATCGCTGAGCAGAATCGTGCCCCGCAAGTCTCCTTCTTGCAGGCTGGGCCGCCCCTCGAGGCATAGCCTATGTAACCTACCGTGGGTATCTGGGGTCGTACCCCCACACACACTTTAATATTTTCCTAAATATTCTCCAATCTCCGTATATCGCCATGATGTTTCTCCAAACTATTTTCTCCATGTTTGCTCTCCAAACAATTTTCCGAACCCCTAAACAGTCCTGTTGATGCTCGGATGCCTCCAGAGACGGCCCTATCTCTGGCTCCTCCCTACATGTGCTACGGGCTCCGCGCTCTGCGTTATGGGTGGTCGACAGTGGCTCCTTGGTCACGTATGTTGCTCCTACATGTGCATGGGCTCTGCGCTCGACGTTATGGACTATGGGCTAGCTAGGGCTAGAGACTCAGCTACACACTAACTATTCAGGCGGTTTATATTAAACATAAATATATTTTCATGCCAACTGATCGCCGAACTGCATACGCCGTTTCATCACCATTGCTGATTTTTCTCCTGAGTTTATTTATTTGTACATCATGTACTACCCGTTCTACATGTTTGTATTGCAGGATCATCGTCCAGGTGATCGGACCACCTGGTGCTTGGACTTCTCCACCGATCAACTGGTCGGCCCACTTGGTTCATGGACTCCATCGCCGACCAGTTGATCGGACTATTTGCCAGTCATTTCTACTCAATGTTCACTTCGCCGCCGACCAGTCGACCAGACTGTTCATCGCTTGTGCTTCATCGCCAGCAACACCGGTTACTCCTCGCCCTCGGATTCTTCGTGCTTGAGGACTAAGTGGGCACACTTCACTGCACGGTCGTCGTCAGCTATGTCAGTGCTCAGACCTCGCTGCCTACGCCGGGCACTCCTCGGTGCTCGGACCTCGCCGCCTATGCCAAGGACTCCTCGGTGCTCGGACATCACCGCCTACGCAAGGGACTCCTCGCTCCTCGGTGCTCAATCATCGCTAGCGACACCGGGGACTCCTTGCTCCTCGGTGCTCGGTCATCGCCAACGATGCCGGGGACTCCTCGCTCCTCGGTGCTCGGTCATCACCGCCTATGTCGGGGACTCCTCGCTCCTCGGTGCTCGGCCATCGCCGCCTATGCCAAGGACTCCTCGGTGCTCGGTCATCGCTGTCGACGCCAGGGACTCCTCGCTCCTTGGTGCTCGGACATTGTTGCCTATGCTGGGGACTCCTCGGTGCTCGGTCATCGCCAGCGACACCGGGGACTCCTCGCTCCTCGATGCTCGGTCATCGCCAGCGATGTCAGGGACTCCTCGCTCCTCGGTGCCTGGTCATCGCCGCCTACACTGGGACTCCTCACTCCTCGCACCTCGGTGCTTGGACCTTACTGCCTATGCCGGGGACTCCTCGCTCCTCAGTGCTCGGTCATCACCAGCCATGTCGGGGACTCCTCGCTCCTTGGTGCTCGGTCATTGCCAGCGACACTGGGGACTCCTCACTCCTCGGTGCTCGGTCATCGCCAGTGACGCCGGGGACTCCTCGCTCCTCGGTGCTCAGACATCGCCGCCTACGCCAGGGACTCCTCGCTCCTCGGTGCTCGGTCATCACCAGCAACACAAGGGACTCCTCGCTCCTTGGTGCTCAGACGTCATCGCCTACGCCGGGGACTCCTCGCTCCTCGGTGCTTGGTCATCGCCAGCGACGCCAGGGACTCCTCGCTCCTCGGTGCTCGATCATCACCGCCTACATCGGGGACACCTCGCTCCTCAGTGCTCGGTCATTGTCGCATACGCCGAGGACTCCTCGCTCCTTGCTCCTCAGTGCTCGGTCATCGCCACCGACGCCGGGGACTCCTCACTCTTCGGTGCTCGGACATCGCCGCCTACGTCGGGGTCTCCTCGGTGCTCGGACATCACCGCCTATGCCAGGGACTCCTCGCTCCTCGGTGCTTGGTCATCGCCAGTGACGCTGGGGACTCCTCGCTCCTCGGTGCTCGGTCATCACTAGCGATGCCGGGGACTCCTCGCTCCTCGGTGCTCGGTCATCGCCGCCTATGCCAAGGACTCCTCGCTCCTCGGTGCTCGATCATCGCTAGTGACGCCGAGGACTCCTCTCTCCTCGGTGCTCAGACATCACCATCGACGTCGGGGACTCCTCGCTCCTCGGTGCTCGGTCATAACCAGCGACGCCAGAGACTCCTCGCTCCTCGGTGCTTGATCATCGCCAGCGACGCCAGGGACTCCTCGCTCCTCAGTGCTTGGTCATCGCCACCTATGTCAGGGACTCCTCGCTCCTCGGTGCTCCATCATCACCGCCTACGCCGGGGACTCCACGCTCCTTGCTCCTCGTGCTTGATCATCGCCGCCGATGCTAGGGACTCCTCAGTGCTTGGATGTCACCGCCTACGCCGGGGACTCCTCGCTCCTCGGTGCTCGATCATCGCCAGCGACGCTGGGGACTCCTTGCTCCTCGGTGCTCGGTCATCGCCAGCGACGCTGGGGACTCCTCGCTCCTCGGTGCTCGGTCATCGCCGCCTACGCTGGGGACTCCTCGTTCCTCGATGCTCGGTCATCGCTAGCAATGCCGGGGACTCCTCACTCCTCGGTGCTCGAACATCGCCGTTGACATCAGGGACCCTCGCTCCCTGCTCCTCGGTGCTCGAACATCACCGCCTACGCCGGGGGACTCCTCGCTCCTCGGTACTCGGTCATTGTCAGCGATGCCGGGGACTCCTCGCTCCTTAGTGCTCGGTCATCGCCAGCGACGCTGGGGACTCCTCGCTCCTCGGTGCTCGGTCATCGCCGCCTACGCCGGGGACTCCTCGTTCCTCGATGCTCGGTCATCGCTAGCAACGCCGGGGACTCCTCGCTCCTCGGTGCTCGAACATCGCTGTTGACATCAGGGACCCTCGCTCCCTGCTCCTCGGTGCTTGAACATCGCCGCCTACGCTGGGGACTCCTCACTCCTCGGTACTCGGTCATCGTCAGCGATGCCGGGGACTCCTCGCTCCTTGGTGCTTGGACATTGCCACCTACACTAGGGACTCCTCGCTCCTCGGTGCTCGGTCATCGCCAGCAACACCAGGGACTCCTTGCTCCTCGGTGCTCGGACATCGCCGGCTACACCGGGGACTCCTCGGCACTCGGATCTTGTTATGTCTCGTCGGTGTGCTATCAAGCTGCTCCATGCTATTCGGATTAGGGTAATGATCTTAGGCAGCACATCTGGGGTCTTGATACACGCATGTTAGACGATGTCGGCAAGCTTTCAGACTTCTTTGACCCTGCTATAAGATTCATTCTTCATCTTCCAGCAGGCTTGGGGACTAAGTGGGCACACTTCACCTTGCGGTGAATGTGCTTGTTCTCATCTCGAGGCTACGCCCAAGGACTGGCTGCCTACTTGGCCGGTCTTCTACTTTCTGACCCTGGCACCATATGACTACGTCACCTACTGTCAGGCTCGGGGACTAGTTGTGGGGGTATGGCCCCCAAGACTTGGGCTGCGCCCCTAGGGGTGGCCCAGCCCACCAGGTTAAGGCGTGCACCGCAAGGCATTGTATAGTACCAAATAGGCTACTTTACTTATAACCCTACCTCCTCTAGAGTATATAAGGAGAGGTAGGGGTCCCCTAGCGGATAGGATCTATCAGATCGGATCTACATACAGATCAATACAATACACCAAAGACATAGGACATAGGGTATTACATCGATCAGATGCCCCGAACCTGTCTAAATCGATTTCTCTGCGCCTTGTGTCACCATCCGATTCCTGATTACGCACACCCCCACCAACAAATCTACCATCATGGGATACCCCTCGGTGGACTGCCGAGCAAATTCTGTCGACAGCTACCCTCATCAGCGGGTTCAAGCATCTTTTTAGCTCTTCTGCTCTCAGTCGATATGCTCAGGCATAATTTTAGCCATTTTGCTTTTTGGTTCGGGTGTTAGCTTATTAGCTACCCTCATCGGTGGGCTCAAGCATCTTTTTAGCTCTTTTGCTCTCAACCGGTATGCTCAGTGAAAACAACTTGGAAAAAGTCGTAATAAGGCATATGTTGTCGAGGAACACCATCTTTATTGATCTTGAACGTTTACATGCTTAGTGAAAACGATTAGGGGAAAGCCATAATAATACATATGTTGTCGAGGAACACCATCTTTATTGATCATGAATGTTCATCTCTTGTGGCTTGTATATATATTCTTTCCTGAGTAGTTTTCATGCGTAGAATCTTCTTAGTTGGCTGATGTGCCATGTATTGTTGACTTCTTTTCCATCTTCAGTTATCAACTTGTACGTGCCTGGTCTGGTGACTTTTGTGACAGTAAAAGGACCTTCCCATGGATTGAGTAGTTTATGGCGTCCCTCAGTTTTTTGTATTCTTCTTAGTACTAGGTCTTCGATTTGGAGTGATCAAGGCTGGGTATTCTTGTTGTAGTGGCGTCTTAAACCTTGGAGGTATCTAGCTGATTGAAGGGTATCGTTTACTCTAACTTCTTTTGTACTGTCGAGTTCTAATCTCCGGGTGTGTTCTGCTTCTCCTTCGTCATATTGTTCTATCCTTGGTGACGTCCAGATCAAGTCGGCAGGTAGTACGGCTTCTGATCCATAAACTAGGAAGAAAGGTGAGTATCTGGTGGCTCTGCTTATTTGAGTTCGTAGCCCCCATACTACTTTGGGTAATTCTTCAATCCATTTGGATCCATAGTCCACTAGTTCTTCATACAATCTTAGTTTTAATCCGGCTAGTATGAGTCCATTGGCCCTTTCTACCTATCCGTTGGCTTCTAGATGTGCGACTGATGCGTAATCTATGCTGAAGCCGCAATCCTGTGCCCAACTTTGGAATTCTTTCACTGTAAAGGGAGAACACAAATCTGTGATGATTCGATTGGGCATACCGAAGCAGTGCATAATGTCTTGGATGAACTCGACTGCTTTGGCTGCACTGTATTTTGCGAGTGGTTTGTATTCAATCCACTTGGTGAACTTGTCAATTGCTACAAAGATGTACTCGAAACCGCCCTTTGCTTTCTTGAGAGGTCCTACTTGATCCAGCCCCTAGCAGGAGAAAGGCCAAGCGGGAGGGATGTAGATGAGATTGTGAGCTGGTACATGAGCTTGTCTTGCGAATATTTGACAACCTTTGCATTTTCTGATGAGTTCTTCTGCATCTTTTGAAGCAGTTGGCCAGTAGAATCTGGTGCGGAATGCTTTACCGACTAGTGTTCTTGAAGCGGCATGATTTCCACAGCAACCTGAGTGTATTTCATCTAAGATCTCTTTGCCTTTTTCAAACAAGACACATTTTGGGAGTACTCTTGATGATGCGGCTCTTCTGTATAGCTTGTCCCCTACTAGGATGTAGTTCTTGCTTTTGCGAACAACTCGAGTAGCCTCTACTTTATCCGCTAGCAACTTATTCTCTTTGATATAATCGATAAAAACCTGGGTCCATGAGGTGGTGATTACCAAAATCTGGGTGCCTTTAGCTAGGAGTTCAGGGGTTATCTCACTGGGTTGTTTCATAGAGGGAGCTGATAACTCCTCTATGAATATGCTGGGTGGGACCTTTGTCCTGTCCGATCCGAGCTTGGCTAGGACGTCTGCTGCGATATTAGAATCGCGCAGGACATGTAGAATTTCCAATCCTTGAAAATGTTTTTCAAGTTTTTGTATTTCAGCATAGTAAGCGCCCATGTTTTCTTTGGTGCAGTCCCAATCTTTGTTGACTTGGTTGCTGACTACTGTTGAATTGACGTATACGAGTAATCGCTTGATTTTGAGGGTAATTGCTACTCGGAGGCCGTGGATGAGGGCTTCGTATTCTGTTTCATTGTTTGTAGCTTGCCATAATATCTGAAGGACATATTTGAGTTGTTTTCTGTCTGGAGAAATGAAGAGAACGCCTGCACCGGCTCCACCTAGCTTGAGCAATCCATCAAAGTACATCTTCCAATGGTCAAGGATGGTATTTCACATGGGTTGTTGAATTTATGTCCACTCGGCAACACAATCATCAAGGGCTTGAGATTTAATTGCCTTTCGTGGGGGTGAAATCGATATTGAGAGCACCAAGTTCAACTGCCCACTTAGATATGCACCCTGTTGCATCTTTATTGTGTAGGATGTCTCTGAGTGGGAAATTTGTCACCACGGTAATCTTGTGGCTTTCAAAATAGTGGTGAAGCTTGCGTGAGGTGATCAGGAGGGCATAGAGTAGTTTTTGCACATGCAGGTACCAGATTTTTTATTCTGATAGTACTTCGCTGATGTAGTATACGGGGCATTGTACTTTATATATGCGCCCTTCTTCTTCTCTTTCTACGACTATCGCTGTGCTGATCACAGTAGAAGTTGCCACAATGTACAACATCATGTCTTTGTATTTCTTTAGAGGTGTGAGAATGGGTGAGGAGGTGAGGTATGCCTTAAGTCTTTTGAAAGCTTCGTTGGCTTCTTCTGTCCACTCGAACTTATCTATCTTCTTTAGTAGTTTAAAGAAAGGTAACCCTTTTTCACCGAGTCTTGATATGAAACGATTGAGGGCCGCCATGCAGCCTATTAGTTTCTGCACATCTTTGACACTTTGAGGAGGGCCCATCTCTATTCTGGCTCGAATTTGCTTGGCGCTGGCTTCGATTCCATGATGACTGACCAAGAATTCGAGTAGTTGTCCTGAGGGAACTCCGAATACACACTTGTTTGGGTTCAATTTCCACCTCCACCTTTTCAGGTTTTCGAAGGTTTGCTTTAAGTCTTCAATTAGTGTGTCTGGGTTCTTTGTTTTTACTACTACGTCATCCACGTATGCCTCTACGTTATCACCAGTCTGATCACCAAGGCATGTTTGGATAGCTCTTTGGTATGTGGCACCAGCATTCTTGAGTCCAAATGACATGGTCTTGTAACAGTAGGCATCGAACGGAGTGATGAAAGATGTTTTGCTCTGGTCTTGTTCCTTTAATGCGATCTGGTGATATCCTGAATAGCAATCAAGAAAGGATAATAGGGCTAATCCTGCTGTTGAATCAACTATCTAATCAATGCATGGTACCCCGAATGGATCTTTTGGACAGTGTTTGTTGAGATCTGTATAGTCGATGCACATGCGTCACTCGTCCGTATTCTTTTTTTGTACTAGAACTGGGTTTGCTAGCCAGTCTAGATGAAGGATTTCTCTGATGAATCCAGCTACCATTAGCTTAGTGATTTCTTTTTTAATTGATGCCTTCTTGTTTGGTGAGAATCGTCGTAGCCATTGCTTCACAGGCTTGGAGCCTTCATTGATATCAATTCTGTGCTCAGCCAACTCTCTTGGGACACCTGGCATGTCGGCCGGCTTCCAAGCGAAGATATCTTTGTTGTCCCGAAGAAAGTTGGTGAGCGTGAGTTCCTATTTTGCCGAGAGGAGGGCGTTGATGGTTGCCGTCTTGGAGGGATCACTGGTGCCCAGGTCGATTTGCTTGACGTCGGCTTCTTTTGGTGGTGCGAGGATGCTGGGCTTTTTTGCTGGTATCTCTAGTTCTTCTGGGCTCATTTCTACGACAATAGTGGCTATTTCTTTTCTACCATTGGCGGTTTGTGCTTTGGCTACAATTTGAATTGCCTAAACATCGCAATCAAAAGTGCGCTTCAAATCACTTCGAAGGGAAAGGACATCGTTAGGCCCTGGCATCTTAAGCAATAGGTACGGATAATGCGGTATCGCCATGAATTTTGCTAGTGCTGGGTGCCCGAGGATTGCGTGATATGATGAATCGAAGTCTGCAACTTCAAACTTGATGAACTTTGTTCGGTAGTTTCAGGGAGTTCCAAAAGTAACTGGCAGAGTGATTTGTCCAAGCAGCATGGCTGCCTTGCCGGGTACTATCCCATAAAAAGGGGTGCTCATTGGTGTAATCATCCCGGCGAGTTGTAGTCCTATCTTCCTTAGTGTTTCTGAAAAAATAATGTTGAGTCCGGCTCCCCCAACGATTAGTACTTTTGTGACAGTCATACCAGCGATAGTTGGATCTAGAAATAGTGGGTAATGGCATGTGTTTCCTATGCTAGTCCATTGGTCTTCTCTTGAAAACTGGATTGGATACTGTGACCAATTGAGATATCTTGGAGTAGTCGGTTCTGCTGCCATGATGGTTCGTAGAACTAGCTTTTCTTGATGTTTGCTTCTGGAATCTAGGGCCCTAGCGAAGATCACTGCTACTGTCCCCCTGGATTTTTGGAATCCCTTGTCTTCCTGGTTGTCTTCAACTTTTTTCTAATTGTCTTCTTTAGTGTTTACCTTATTACTTTTTCTTGTGTATCGGTCGTTGAAGGTGTAGCAATTTCTGATGGTGTGATTTCCTTTAGGGTGCCAGATGCAATGCATGTTTTCAATCTTGTCATACCTTTTGGGTTTGGAAAACTTCCTTGATTTATTAGCCACTGCTACGGTGTTATCTAGTCCACGTTTTCTTTTCTAATGTCTGATATTTTGATGATTTCGCTTGTCCGAGTTGTCTTGGTTGTTTCTATCTGGGAACCTTTCTCGTGTCTTCTCCGCTGCAGTAATCATCTTTTCTACTGTGCGTCTAAATTCTTCATTGTTTCTCAGGTTTTCTTTGCAGAAGTCCTGAAATTGCCACCTAGCCATGATTCCATGAGAGAAAGCTTCGATTACTTCTCGTTCGGTGATGTCATGTACTTGAGCACGTAGTTCGCCAAATCATCGATAGTAATTTCTAAGACTTTCGCCCCCTTTCTGCTTGAGTCCTTTTAATTCTGCGTGGGTGATGGGGTGTGTAATGATACCCGCAAAATTTTAACAGAAAACTCTTTGCAAGTCCTCCCAATTTCTGATTGACCCTGGATTTAATTTGTCGAACCATTGGAGGGGCATAGTTTCTAGGGCCATGGGAAAGAACAAGGTTTTGATATCGTCGTCTCCTCCGGCTAGCTCAATCAACTGCGAGTAAATCCTGAGCCACTGCCTTGGTTCGATCTTGCCATCATATTTAGAGTGGTTGGATGGCTTGAACTTGTGAGGTAGTCGTATTGAAGCAAGTCTGTTTGCAAAACAGGGGAATCTATCATGCGTTCCGGCTTCTGTGTATTCTGATTCAGCACCTCCTTCTAGCCAACTGTTGTCTTGATGAGAGTAGTTAGTTATGCGGGGCTATCTAAATAGGTACTTTGCTTCTGGTCTTTCTTGGTTGTTCAACTCGGTAGTTTTGACTATGGTCCCTTCTACTTTCTCTGTTATGACTTCCACTTGGTCCGAGTCTCTCGAAAGCGGAATTCCTTTGATTTTGATCTTCCTGTCTATGAGATGTTGACCTGGAGGTAGTCTTGAGTGCGTCTCTCCATTGTGTACCCTTAGTGTTGTTGACCAGAGAAGGTCCCGGAGCTGTTCTTGTTTTTCACTAGGAAGAGATGTTGCTCCGAGTTCTTCTAGTGCTTCTCGGATCATATTGTAGGGTGTATTCGCCACGCGTCTTTCTTCAACTTCTTGTTCTGATTTTCTTCTATTGTACTCGGCTAGATCTGACTCATATTTGACCCAAGCTTCCTTGTGCTGCCTAGCACGGCGTTGGCGTCCTTGTTTCAATTTGTTTCTCCTTTCTCTGGCTTGCTTCTAATTTTTGGTCTCACCATCGTGCCCCTAGATGAAGGGTGATATGTTGGACTCAGATTCATCCGATGACTTGATGTCGGGTGCTTCTGGGGGGACCAATGGTGATCGAGGACGGCGAACCATGAATACTTCTCATGCGTGAATTATTCTGTTATCAGCATTGGTTTCCACACTATCGTAGTCATTGATAACTTTAGTAGAGGCTTCAAGGTCGCAGATCGAGTCTCCTTCTTAGTAGGGTAGAATTGTTGTTGTCGTCGTGCCGACTAGTTGGGTACCGCTATCCTCAGGAACAGAACCTGGCCAGTGGACGATGCAGTCTTGAGATATTATAGTTAGTACGAGGCCTTCCTGAGCTCCTTTCAGTGGCATTCTAAACACCAGATCAAGGGATCCTTTAGCCCGTGCCTGATAAGATTTTGCCATGTTGTGAAGTCTGAATGGAAAAGGACCCGATTTCTTGAAAGGACTCTGAGTGTACTCCAAGTTGTATTCTTGATAGGCCGAAGTTGCGTTCTAGAATCCTGTCGAAAAAGAACTTGGTATCTCGAAAGAACTCGGGTAAGACTCCATCTCAGATGTGGAGCCTGAGTTTGAGTCGGATGCGCAAAGCCGCGAAATCTGAGTTGGATCGGACATCACGAGCTGCGCGAATCTTCTGGCGAGTTGATCTGTCGTAGTCGTCGAAATAGAAAGGTCTTCATGGTGATCCGAATCTTCGAAGAGGCGGCTTTGGAGCTTGCCATCGTTGCCTGCCTCGCAGATCCATGAACCGAAGATGAAGGTTGATCCCGTTGAGAAGATCATGTTGTCGAGGTCCGTCGAGCTCTCGAATGCAAATTCGCAAAAAGCCCCTACCTGACACGCTAGCTGTCGATGTTTTACCACCGATAGCCTGCCACGGGGGTACCCGGGGCAGTTTGTTCAGGCTTCAGCGTATGCAGAACTCGACGGTAAACGCAAGCGACATTCGACTTATCCTAGTTCGGGCCCTCGACCGTGATCGAGTAATAGCCCTACGTCCAGTCGACGTTAGCCTTTGCGTTGGATTGATTGTAAAGTATTGTGTTGTCTAAGTCCCTTCTCCAGGAACTCCGCCCTCCTTTATATAGTTAGGAGGCCAGAGTCCTAGTCGGTTTACAATGAGAGTTCCTAGTAGGATTACAGAATAATACTACTACTAAGATTACATGAAAAGAATTCTAGTTAGACTAGATCTTCTCCCTTCCCTGTGGGGTATCCCGTGGGTCCCGTATCGACACTAAGTCATCATCCTTCGCCAGAATGCGTTCTTCAAAGATACTACCAAAGGAAGATTTTAATGTTTAATAGGGGTTCTAGTTTCCATAGTCTTTTGTTGATATTAAGGACACCAGAGTGTATTAGCGCAAGATAAGGGTGATTTCGTTCAGAACTATTCGTTTGGATGTAGGTTTTTCCAGTTAAACAAATCTTTTTTTCAACAAAAAAAGAATTATATTAGATAATAGCTAGATACATCAATACGTTACAGAGCACTCAGAAACTAATTTTCATCTAAATTGTATCCACGCTGTGACTAGCTACAGATCTCAAAACTGAACCTGTACAACGCTTTACAGTATGGATGACCGCACAGACAAACACTCCACAAAAGGCCTGAGAACAAATGCCCAACGAACGACGCCCAACATTCATGTAGACGGAGTTGAAAAACTTCTTTTTTTGGTATCTTCCTTCTTCTTTCTGTCACCAAGGAATGAGGAAGACTGATCTAAAACTTATTCTCCCTAGTCCTTCATTGTGACCAGAACTAACCACAATAAAGCGGAGAAGAGACCCAAGAAAATTATTTCATGGCGGCGTCACCATCACAGCCTTGATGTTGCCGTCCAAAAATAAAAGTCTTCATGCCGTCATACCGGTGAGGATGCTGACACTGTAGTTGTCGTCCTCCATCTTAAACGGAGCCGCCATAGAGAAAACGATTCCACCCTGTCCTCTCGCCGTCGCTGAAGTGGAGGAGGAGGAGATAAATCCCAAAACCAGGCATGGAGAGACCTAACGCTAAGGACTCGATCTACTAGAAAAAAACTTATTAAAAGCGATAGATCCTCACTCCCTCCGGCCTCAGGTGATATGCCGGAGGGGAGGGAGGCGCTCCCTAGTTAAATCTTTTTTAACCAGAAATTATGGTATATGAAGCCCTAACAGGGAAACATTTTCTATTAGAAAGGAAAATTATGGGATGAAGTCATGATCCAAAAAATACCTGCTTCTGAAAAAAGAAGCTTCTGATCTCCACCTCTTTATTTGGCTTTTTTGGAAGAAAAAACAGCTTGCAAAAGTCCAACTAAAGACACCCATAATGTCAGTGGATGATTTGGTCGCTACACCTTGCTCGTTTGTTTTCGATTTTGGCCGCTGTGGCTGCACTGCAGGAATACACCTGCGTGGCACTCAGTAGTACTACCTCTGTCCCGAAAAGGATGAAACTATGGTACGCATATAAGTTAATGTATTTCACGTTTAACCAAGTTTCTAGTAAATAGTATTCACATGTATGACTTAAAATCAATTTATTACAAAAATACATTTCGTAATTAATCTAATAATATTTATTTGATATTATAAATATTTATATTTTTTTATTTATAATTGGTTATACTAAAATATGATATTGTTCTAGAATTTTAAATTTTTTTTTTGACACGGAGGGAGTACTGTGGAGCCGCAGCCGAAGCTGCACCAGACAAGTGTAGGCTCTGCTTTCGATGCAAATTTTTTTTTGGTTTTTCTTTACATGAAGATATATGTTTGCAAAAAAAGAAAGAAAGAAAGAAAAAAAAACAGTAAAAATGTGGCTCTTTCTCCGTGTCATATGCCGCGAATTGATGGAAGGAAATTATATATTGTATAATGATTGCAGCTCATGTTCTTCAGCAGCAGTAGACGAATTATATATTGTATAATGATTGCAGCTCATGTTCTTCAATTAAGCACTCCATGATATATAAAAACAATTTACACGTATATAATCCTATGATATGATAAATCCAACAAGTTCAGTGCCACGGTTGAAAGCATGACAGCCCCTAATTCAGTTTTGTCGATTAATGATGACATAATAATTGTGACCAACGTGTGTTTTACAGAGGCATTATTATACTACCTAAAAGTAGCTGCTTCTGAAAAACCAGTTTTTGATTTCCACCTATTTAGTTGGCTTTTGACTTTTTAGAAGCAAAAACGGCTACCAAAAGCCTAACTAAAGACACCCTTATATAATGTCGATAGATGATTTGGTTTCTACAATTGCTTCACAAGTCTTTTTCTGGATCTTGGCCGAGAATAATCAGGCTGGGCATTCGGTTTAAACCGATGCTTCGGTTCGGTTTATTCAGTTCCTCAGAATTTCGGTTTTCAAGAATGAGGAGCCGATCAGTTAATCAGAGAATGCAAAACCAACCATTTCAGTTTCGATTTTTTCCATTGGTTTTTCAGTTTGAACCAAGAAAACCGAGCCTACCTCCACTGCCTCGCATCCGCGACGCGTGGAACTCCGCCTCGAGCAACGGATGCACCGCCGGCGCCACCTTCCTTTCGTGCAGCACCGCCACCGCCACCTGCTCGCATCAGTGACGCGCCGTGAGGCAGCCGCATGGCACAGCCACCAAGCATGCCTCCGCGGCTCTTCCTTATGCCGAGCCTGGGCCGCTGCAGCTCACAGCAGTTGCGTCTATGCGCCTCGCCTCGCCCGCTGTCACTTCCGCGCTCTGCCAGACCGCCTCCCAGTCACGCCGCCGCCAGGTTTTAGGGTTTCAGATGGGGAGTCACCGAGTTGGGTGGGAGAGAGAGGGACTCGGATCTGAGACGGGGTGAGGGAGAGGGAGTTGGACAGGAGAGGCCTCAGGCCTGCCTAGAGCGGTGCGTTGTGGGCCTTGGTGGGCTGCATCTAAGATTGGGGAAGCGAAGATTGTTGCTAACTTCGGTTCCACGGTTGTTCGGTTCCACTTGAGTCAAAAACCGACACCGTAGCCGAACACCGAAGTTCCCAGAATCCAAAACCGAAGCCGAAATGAAAAAACGAAAAACCGACAGTTCGGTTCAATTCGGTTCGGGGTTCGGTTTTCGGTCTCAATGTGCCTCGGCTAAGGGAACAAGCTCTTGGAGTCGTCACAATCACAAATGGTGTTTGTAAATGAAAGGTCTAGGCTTCGTTTTCGATGTAATTTCCTTTTTTTCTCTTTAACGGAAAGAAATACGTGAAGATATATGGTTAGGAAAAAGAAAAGGAAAAAAGAAAACAGAAAAAACAGAGTTTTCTCCGTATCATATGCCGCGAATTGAAGGAACCTTCTTTGCGGTGGCATCGTCAGGGGTGGCGTCACCGTGGACAATATTATATTATATTGTACTAAAATAATTGCAGCTCATGTTCTTCAGCGGCCGACGAATTACATATTACTATATATATAGTAGTGTTCCGAAAATATCTGATCTTAGACTGTCTCCAATAATAATGGTTACATAAAATATAAGATCTATTTTATATTTAGGTAACGCTATAGGTAAAAAGTTCAATACTTATTTTTAGTTTTCTCCAATAATAAGACCAAAAGAGAACCCTTTCTGCAAATAGATCTATAGGAGAGAGGATACTCGGAATTAGATTATACTCTCTTCTAACACCTAAAACAGGTCTTCCACGCAGGGTGTTAGTTCGTTGCTGGCATTTTTTTTATCATGTTCATAGCCGCCGGCTGTCTCCTGTCGTTGCTGGCATTTTTTTTTTATCACCTAAAATACTTATTTTGAATTGGAAGCAGCAGCTGCCTGCCTTCTTCCTTTCCTTTCCTGCCGCACAATAATTATACAATAATAATAGAGCAGAGTGTGGTCGATAATCACTTGCACTCCCCACTCTATAAATGGGTCTACTTCGCTCCATTTCTCCTCGCTCACTCATCGCGTCAGCTGCTACAAAGAAATTAAAGCACATTAGACCACACCAGTCACCACCCATAGCCATGGAGCTGGCTAACAACAACGCCATTCCTCTGCTGACCCCCTACAAGATGGGCGAGTTCCAGCTCAACCACCGGGTGGTGCTGGCGCCGCTGACGCGGCAGCGCTCCTACGGCAATGTGCCGCAGCCGCACGCCGCCGTCTACTACGCGCAGCGCGCCACCCGTGGCGGGCTCCTCATCACGGAGGCGACGGGCGTCTCCGACACGGCGCAGGGCTACAAGGACACCCCCGGGGTGTGGACGCCCGAGCAGGTACGCGCGTGGCGGCCCATCGTGGACGCCGTCCACGCGAAAGGCGCCGTCTTCTTCTGCCAGCTCTGGCACGTCGGCCGCGTCTCCACCACCGCGTTCCAGCCCGGCGGCGCCGCGCCCATCTCCAGCACCGACCGCGGCGTGTCCCCGCAGGTCAGCAACGACGGGCACGTCGAGGAGTTCTCCCCGCCGCGGCGGCTGGAGGCGAGCGAGATCCCGGGTATCGTCGACGACTTCCGCCTTGCGGCGCGCAACGCGATCGACGCCGGCTTCGACGGCGTCGAGGTCCACGCCGCGTACGGGTACATCATCGAGCAGTTCCTCAAGGACAGCGCCAACGACCGGGACGACGAGTACGGGGGGTCGCTCCCCAACCGCTGCCGCTTCGCGCTCGAGGTCGTCCGCGCCGTGGCCGGCGAGGTCGGCGCGGGCCGCGTCGGCGTCCGCCTGTCCCCGTTCACGGACTTCATGGACTGCCACGACTCTGATCCGGTGGCCCTGGCGGGGTACCTGGTGGACAGGCTCAGCGACGTCGGCGTGCTCTACTGCCACATGATCGAGCCCCGGATGGCCATCGTCGACGGGCGCCGGCAGATCCCGCACCGCCTCCGGCCGTTCAGGGACGCGTTCCGGGGCACCTTCATTGCCGCCGGCGGGTACGACAGGGCGGAGGGGAACAAGGTGGTGGAGGAAGGGTACACGGACCTCGTCTCCTACGGCAGGCTGTTCCTGGCCAACCCGGACCTGCCCCGGAGGCTCCGCCTCCCCGACGCGCCGCTCAACAAGTACGACCGCACCACCTTCTACACCTCCGACCCCGTCGTCGGATACACCGACTACCCATTCCTCGACGACGACGATGCCGCCGCCGCCGACGCTGACAAATAAACGATCTATCTATATCATCGCCGATGCCGCGCCACCCTCCCCATGCATCGATCCTGTGTTGCTCTTCAAATTTCAATTCCACCTTGCTGCCTCGATCTTGTTGTGCTCTGTATATGCTTCCTCCCCGTCCCTGCTGTATTCAGCCAATTTATACATGGCAGGCAGGCAGGAGGTGCAAATAAAATTAAGCTTAACCTGCCCAGTAATTTTCCAAGGGAATTATTAATTATTTCAGGCAGAGAAATGGGAACCAATTGACACTCCTTTTTTTCCCCTCCAAAGTCCAAACTAGGTGGCCAGTTTTTTCCTCCAGCAACTCAGTTTATTTTCCCAAACAGAAAAAAGGTGTTGGAAGCATCAGGGAAACGGAGCAAAATTCGAAAAACAGAAGAAAAGAAAGAAAGAAATCAGCTGAGGGAAATGGGCCACATGGACACGCACCTTTTGTCA
This sequence comes from Miscanthus floridulus, assembly GCF_019320115.1. Taxonomy (NCBI): domain Eukaryota; kingdom Viridiplantae; phylum Streptophyta; class Magnoliopsida; order Poales; family Poaceae; genus Miscanthus; species Miscanthus floridulus. The sequence continues at coordinate 9,423,602 of NC_089595.1, forward strand.
GTGCTTGTTGGCACGTTCGGGCTAAACAAATGGCTGCCTACTGGCTAAACAAATTAGGGCCCATTTCAGCTTTCTTTGTCCATGAAAAATGTTGCCTGCGTTGGGCAATTTGATTGATGATGGATACCATTACACGGCAATCATGATCCAGAGATACTGAAACCTAGAACAACAAGAATGAATCGCATATAGTGCTTTCCGACCTTAAAATCTTGTATCAATGAAGAGGAAGATACAAAACTATGAGTACACTCTTTCAAGCCCATATATTTTGTGGAGGAACCTGTCCACCCCAATTTAAGTCATGAGTGCTCACACCTTCCTAAATTTGTTTCAGAATTTGGCGACGTTAGTTGTTCTTTTAGCGGTAGATGTCGTGCTTGTCGACAGCAAGGTGTGTCAATGGTCTCAGAAGCGCATGGTCAACATATTATTATTAGGTGTGGACTTTTTGTAATGTAGCCCCTATGTATACGTAGCATATCAATTTAGGACTGAATCCACTAACTTATCCCTTGACATGTACCTTGGCCATCTACAACCCAACGCCTCAATGCAAAATCCAGTGCTACCACCATCTTCTCTGCAGGCGCCGTCACTGCATGCTCTCTACCTTAACCCTAGGCTTAATCTTTGTAAGCCCATGCACCCCCAAGTACCTACTATGATGTCGGTCATGAGTTCTTGTTCCTTGCACCCACTTGCGTCACCTCCATTTTGGATCCACCGAGGTTCTCAAGTATGGGATGATAAGTAGGCTACCCCTTGTCCCTTCTATAAATGCTGCGGCGACGATGTCATTAAGCTCACATGCGGTACATAGTTCCTCTCAAGTCGAGGACATATTTTCTTCAAGTGTCGCCTCTATGAGAGAAATGTAAGTCTTCTTCAATTAATGTCATATTTTTTGCAGAGTGTGCGTGCTGCACACTGATGAACCACATCAACTTGGGCTGGGAGGTCTTTGCTAGCATTAAAAAATGATTAATTTCAATGATTACTATGTTTTAGGTGGCACGAACTTGCCCTTTCTACTTGTTTGCTGACAAGTATCAAAAGTGGCTACTGCAAAGTAGGTACATTGGATATTTAGCTAGAAGGATGGACCTTGCTGTTTCTGAGATTCCAGTTCGAGGGATCGACCAACAAATCAGCCAAGGAGGGTCATTGCTAACGATCTATGTGCCCGTCGACCCCTCCTCTTTCCCACAGGCAACACACTCAAGGAGATATGGGAATGGTTGTGTGAGGGGAGGGTACAAGAACCTTTCTGCAATTTGTCGACCACGTGCCCCTCGGTGACAATGATATGGCCGGATGGCAGCTATGGTACCGGTATAGATCCTCGATCAGATGTGCAAAAAAAAAGTTGATGGACCTAGGTGGAAGGTGAAAAAGGTTTAAGAATGCACACCACAATTAACTCAGAAATAAATTTGCCGGAGTGTATGAGATGGCTCAACAAAACTTGCATGCATTGTACCCCTGTGTCGGAGACCTAATACCGGGGTACCCGATGAGGTGGAACTAATAACCATCGAACGTCGACACTTCCGGTCAGACAGGAACGCTATTGCGCTTCTTGCCCGAACAACGGAAGATTGGTTCCGCCTCGCCCAACCCCCGAGGGCTAAACTCCGCCTCGCCCCATGGCTAAAGGCTGGCTCCGCCTCGCCCGACATCAGGGAGCAGGCTCTGCCTCGCCCAACCCCTGAGGGCTAGGCTCCGCCTCGTCCAACTCCCAAGGGCTAGGCTCCGCCTCGCCCGACGGCTAAAGGATAGACTCCGCCTCGCCTGATGGCTAAGGACTGGCTCCGCCTTGCCCGACCTCCGAAGGCTAGACTCCACCTCGCCCGATGGCTAAGGGCAGGCTCCGCCTCGCCCGACCCCCGAGGGCTAGGCTCTGCCTCGCCCGACCTCCGAAGGCTAGACTCCACCTCGCCCGATGGCTAAGGGCTGGCTCCGCCTCGCCCAATGTTCGGGGGCAGGCTCTGCATCGCCCGACCCCCGAGGGCTAGACTCCGCCTCGCCCGACGGCTAAGGACTAGCTCCGCCTCGCCCGACGACCGCACCGTGATCCTTCATAAAGATGAGAACAGGGTACGACAGGACATTAGGGTCAAACCGCTAGAGGGGGGTGAATAGCCTAATAAAAATTTCTATAACAACACTTAACCAAATGGTTAGACAATTATGAGGCGAAGCAAGTGTTGCGCTAGCCTACTCAAAATGCAAGCCACCTACCACAATTCTAGTTTAGATAGTGTCAATTCACACAAGAGCTATGACACTACCCTATGTTAGTGTGCTCTCAAAAGCTAACTAAAGAGCCACACCAACCAAGCATGCAAGCTCTCACAACTAGCTACACTAAAGAGCTTGTCAACTAATTTGCGGTAAAGTAAAGAGAGTGGTCAAGAGGGTTATACCGCCGTGTAGATAAAAGAACCAATCAATCACAAAGATGAATAACAATGAAGACCAATCACCTTGGAATCAATGATGAACACAATGATTTTTACCGAGGTTCACTTGCTTGCCGGCAAGCTAGTCCTCGTTGTGGTGATTCACTCACTTGGAGGTTCACGCGCTAATTGGCTTCACACGTCAAACCCTTAATAGGGTGCCGCACAACCAACACAAGATGAGGATCACACAAGCCACAAGCAATCCACTAGAGTACCTTTTGGCGCTCTACCGGGGAAAGGTCAAGAACCCCTCATAATCACCATGATCAGAGCCAGAGACAATCACCACCTCCACTCAATGATCCTCGCTGCTCCAAGCCATCTAGGTGGCGGCAACCACCAAGAGTAACAAGCGAAATCCACAGCGAAACACGAACACCAAGTGCCTCTAGATGCAATCACTCAAGCAATGCACTTGGATCACTCCCAATCTCACTATGATGATGAATCAGTGATGAAGATGAGTGGGACGACTTTGGCTAAGCTCACAAAGTTGCTATGTCAATGAAAATGGCCAAAGATGTGAGCCACAACTGGCCATGGGGCTTAAATAGAAGCCCCCATGAAATAGAGCCGTTGTACCCCTTCATTGGGCACACTGCGCTCTGACCGGACGCACCGGTCCAACTGACCGGACCCTAGACTCAGTGTCCGGTCCACTGATGGACGCCACGTGTCACTAGCTTCAAACGCTGTTCGTCAGATTTCAACGGCTACGAAGCTGACCGGACGCTCCGGTAAAACTGATTGGACGCTGGAGCCTCAGCGTCCGGTTGAGTACAGTAAGGGTCAAAAACCGTTTTTCCTCGACCGGACGCGTTCGGTCCACCTCGACCGGACATAGCCCAGTGTCAGGTGGTAGACCCTAGCCACTGTACCGCCAAGTCAGCGTGACCGGACGTAGGCAGGCAGCGTCCGGTGCTTTTCGATCTAGCGTCCGGTCACTTGACCGACGCTGGCATCTCCTCCGTTCTCTTCACCCTTGCTCAAATGTGCCAACCACCAAGTGTATCACCTTGTGCACATGTGTTAGCATATTTTCACAAACATTTTCAAGGGTGTTAGCACTCCACTAGATCCTAAATGCATATGCAATGAGTTAGAGCATCTAGTGGCACTTTGATAACCGCATTCCGATACGAGTTTCACCCCTCTTAATAGTACGACTATGAAACCTAAATGTGATCACACTCTCTAAGTGTCTTGATCACCAAAACAAAACAGCTCCTACAAAATATACCTTTGCCTTGAGCCTTTTGTTTTTCTCTTTCTTCTTTCCAAGTCAAAGCACTTGATCATCACCATGCCATCATCATCATCATGCTATGATCTTCATCTGCTTCACCACTTGGAGTGTGCTACCTATCTCATGATCACTTGATAAACTAGGTTAGCACTTAGGGTTTCATCAACAAACTAGAGCTTTCAATCTCCCCCTTTTTGGTAATTGTTGACAACCCTTATACAAAGATATGAATTAAAATTCAATTGAATCCATGTTGCTTGTCCAAGCGTATTTACCATGTGTAAGAGGATATGGACAAGTTTCATGGACTCCATATGGTAGCAATTGCTCCCCCTACATATGTGCTAAGAGTTTGGATTGTAGCTTGCACATATGATTAGATAGGAAATATAGGAGTCAATGTCTACCAAATGATGCTAAGGTATAAAAGATGGACCTTTGAAGCGTGATACCAATCGGAGTGCACCATTATACCATCCTTAGCATCATGGTTAACTTGATACCACTTGGAAACAATACTTTGAAAAATGAAACCACTATATAACCTATGCATGCTAGTTTTTCATTTCATCATTCAAACCTACAACTAGCATACACCACACAAGCATGGATATCGAAATTTAAAACTTGTGCCATGCAAGCAAAACATATGAAATGCACCATACAAGTTCATGAGCTTGCTCCCCCTACTTGTGTGCTCAAAATTTTAGTTGATCCCTTTCCTTTATTCATTTCTCTCATATATCAAGATATCTTTATGTTTCTCTCCCTTTATGATATTTCTCCCCCTTTTTCACTATTTTTACTACTATCTTTGTTTCTCTCCCCCTTTGTCATCAATAACCACAAAGGTTCTAAATATAGATAGTATTACTTGTAGGGTCAAGATTATCAATGTCAATCAATGGGGTGAGGATCATTTTCCCAAATTTGGTTCAAACTAGAATATATGCCAAAGATATTTAACTCGGTTTGATCCAAGGACAAGCTTCTTCACACCTCCAAATAAGGGTTATCTTGTACCATGTTGAGTTAAACACTTATAGCTCATTTTCTAGATTAAACACTAGGTTTACAAGCCCATAAACATGTCATATGCTATCACTAGATCATGTCAAGCATAGAAGCAATAGTGATACCATATAGACATCAAAATCATTTGATTTTCATGAATGAGCCTAATAAGATAGAACCACTTAAACGGTCCTAATGAGATTGAAAATATGACTAGATGCACTAAACATGTCCTTAGCAAGGATGTATGTCATGCCAATCAACTTTTACCTTGGAGTGCTCGAAGGAGGGGCATGTCATAAAAGTGGGGGGGTGCATTAACACATATTTGAGAAATCCAATATGTTCAACTCATTCCTTAGCTTGCAAAACCTTTTCTCATCTAATGGCTTGGTGAATATGTTAGCAAGTTGATCTTCGGTGCCTATACTCTCAATGCAAATGTCCCCTTTTTGTTGGTGATCTCTTATGAAATGGTGGTGGACATCAATGTGCTTTGTCCTTGCATGTTGAACCGGATTGTTGGTTAGCTTGATTGCACTCTCATTATCACATAGCAATGGCACTTTCTTGAACTTGATTCCAAAATCACTCAAAGTGGCCTTCATCCAAAGTATTTGTGCTCAACAACTACCAGCAGATATGTATTCGGCTTCGGTGGTTGATAATGCAACACTATTTTGCTTTTTTGATGACCATGAAACAAGTGATCTTCCCAACAAGTGACATGTGCCCGATGTGCTTTTTCTTTCAACCTTGCATCCCGCATAATCCGAGTCGGAGTAACCAACTAGCTCAAACTTTGCTCCTTTGGGATACCACAAACCAACATTTGGTGTATGATTCAAGTACCTCAATATTCTCTTTATAGCCTTCAAATGACTTTCTCTTGGTGAGGCTTGAAATCTTGCACACATGCATACACTAAACATGACATCTGGCCTTGATGCGGTCACATAGAGTAGGCTTTCAATCATAGACCGATACAACTTTTGATCCACCATATTTCCACTTGCATCACTATCCAAGTTGCCATTGGTTCCCATTGGTGTGCTAATGACTTTGCTATCAATCATACCAAACTTCTTGATCATATCCTTGATGTACTTGCCTTGACTCACAAATGTACCATTCTTCAATTGCTTGATTTGAAGACCAAGGAAGTAACTCAATTCTCCAATCATGGACATCTCAAACTCATTAGCCATCATCTTCCCAAACTCATCACAAAATTCTTGATTTGTTGATCCAAATATGATATCATCAACATAGATTTGCAAAACAAATAGATCTTTTTCAATCTTCTTGATGAAAAGAGTGGTGTCAACTTTGCCCATTATGAACCCTTTAGAGAGTAGGAAATCCCTCAATCTCTCATACCATGCTCTAGGTGCTTGCTTCAAGCCATACAATGCCTTCTTCAACTTGTACACATGGTTGGGCTTCTTATCATCTTCAAAACCGGGAGGTTGATCAACATATACTTCTTCATTGATGTAGCCATTGAGACATGCACCCTTGACATCCATTTGATAGAGCTTGATGTTGTGAGCACAAGCATAGGCTAGCAAGATTCTTATTGCTTCCAATCTAGCAACCGGGGCATATGTTTCTCCAAAGTCAAGACCTTCAACTTGTGTATAGCCTTGTGCTACTAATCTTGCTTTGTTCCTTACTACTATCCCATCTTGATCTTGCTTGTTTCTAAAGACCCATTTAGTTCCAATCACATTGTGTCCCTTTGGTCTCTCTATTAATTCCCATACTTGATTTCTTGTGAAGTTATTCAATTCTTTATGCATAGCATTCACCCAATCAACATCCTTCAAAGCTTCATCTATCTTCTTTGGTTCAATGGATGATACAAATGAGAAGTGTTCACAAAATGATGCCAATCTTGATCTTGTTTGTACACCTCTTGAAATATCTCCAATTATAGTGTCCAAAGGATGATCTCTTGCAACATTGGTTGGTTGGAGGATTGGAACTTGATTGCTTGCACTTGCTAGATCATTGGGTTGAGATGTTGTACTAGCCACTTGATCTTGATCAATGTCATGAGAGTCACTTGCACTAGCTTGATTTGTATCATTTTGCACATTTGAGTTAGAAAGCACTTGCACTTGATCATCTTCATCATCATTCACTTGCCTAGGCCTCAATTCACCAATATCCATGTTCTTCATGGCATTTGAAAGTTGAATGCCTCTAACATCTTCCAAGTTCTCATTCTCTACTTGTGAACCCTTGGTTTCATCAAATTCAACATCATGAACTTCCTCAAGAGTACCACTATCCAAATTCCAAACTCTATAAGCTTTGCTTGTAGTGGAATAACCAAGTAGGAATCCTTCATCACATTTCTTATCAAACTTGCCCTATCTAGTGCATTTCTTCAAGATATAGCATTTACAACCAAAGACCCAAAAATATGCAATGTTGGGCTTTCTACCATTCAAGAGCTCATATGGTGTCTTCTCTTTCAATCGGTGACAATAGAGGCGGTTGCTATAATAGCAAGCCGTGTTGATAGCTTCAGCCCAAAAAGATTGACTCACATTGTACTCACTAAGCATAGACCTTGCCATATCAATAAGTGTTCTATTCTTCCTCTCAACAAGGCCATTTGATTGTGGAGTGTATTTGGCCGAGAATTAATGTCTAATTCCAAATTCATCACATAACTCATCAATTCTAGTATTCTTGAACTCACTACTATTGTCACTTCTAACTCTCTTGATGGTTGTTTCAAACTCATTGTGAATGCCCTTGACAAATGATTTGAATGTTGCAAACACATCACTTTTGTCCACTAGAAAGAATACCCATGTGTATCTAGTGTAGTCATCCACTATCACAAATCCATATTTGTTTCCACCGATACTTGTGTATTGTGTTGGCCCAAACAAGTCCATGTGCAATAACTCAAATGCTTTACTAGTACTCATCATGCTTTTCTTAGGATGGGTGTTTCCAACTTGTTTGCCGGCTTGACAAGAGCTACAAAGCTTATCCTTTTCAAACACAACATCTTTCAAGCCTTTAACTAAGTCATGTTTAATCAATCTATTGGATCACTCCCAATCTCACTATGATGCAATCACTCAAGCAACCACCAAGAGTAACAAGCGAAATCCACAGCAAAACACGAACACCAAGTGCCTCTAGATGCAATCACTCAAGCAATGCACTTGGATCACTCCCAATCTCACTATGATGATGAATCAATGATGAAGATGAGTGGGACGACTTTGGCTAAGCTCACAAAGTTGCTATGTCAATGAAAATGGCCAAAGATGTGAGCCACAACCGGCCATGGGGCTTAAATAGAAGCCCCCACGAAATAGAGCCGTTGTACCCCTTCATTGGGCACACTACGCTCTGACCGGACACACCAGTCCAACTGACCGGGCCCTAGACTCAGTGTCCGGTCTACTGATGGACGCCACGTGTCACTAGCTTCAAACGCTGTTCATCAGATTTCAACGGCTACGAAGCTAACCGGACGCTCCGGTAAAACTGATCGGACGCTGGAGCCTCAGCGTCTGGTTGAGTACAGTAAGGGTCAAAAACCATTTTTCCTCGACCGGACGCGTCCGGTCCACCTCGACCGGACATAGCCTAGTGTCAGGTGGTAGACCCTAGCCACTGTACCGCCAAGTCAGCGCGACCGGACGTAGGCATGCAGCGTCCGGTGCTTTTCGATCCAGCGTCCGGTCACTTGACCGACGCTGGCATCTCCTCCGTTCTCTTCACCCTTGCTCAAATGTGCCAACCACCAAGTGTATCACCTTGTGCACATGTGTTAGCATATTTTCATAAACATTTTCAAGGGTGTTAGCACTCCACTAGATTCTAAATGCATATGCAATAAGTTAGAGCATCTAGTGGCACTTTGATAACCGCATTCCGATACGAGTTTCACCCCTCTTAATAGTATGGCTATCAAACCTAAATGTGATCACACTCTCTAAGTGTCTTGATCACCAAAACAAAAGAGCTCCTACAAAATATACCTTTGCCTTGAGCTTTTTGTTTTTCTCTTTCTTCTTTCCAAGTCAAAGCACTTGATCATCACCATGCCATCATCATCATCATGCTATGATCTTCATTTGCTTCACCACTTGGAGTGTGCTACCTATCTCATGATCAGTTGATAAACTAGGTTAGCACTTAGGGTTTCATCAATTCACCAAAACCAAACTAGAGCTTTCACCGAGGACCATGCCTTGCACGCCTATAGGAAGGTACCATCAGGATATGACGGGACGGGTGTAGCAGCAAACTGGACATAGGGACGTTCAGCCTGAACCAGTATAAACCTTGTGTCCTGTAGTATACCATCTGAGCCTAACGCACAATAATTATAAATTTACTAGCCAGTGTTTGTTCGAAACACCGACAGTTGGCACGCCAGGTAGGGGCCTTTGCGCGTTCCAAATCAAGCCTTAGATGGCTAGCCATGCAATCAGCTGGGTCCTAGGTGCACACATGCATTTCGGTGATCTGGACTTCATCATCACGGTAGGAGGGGAGCTAGCATTGGCCCACGCCGCCATCCGGTCTCGCCCCTATCAGTTTCTACTATGGGAGGCTCGAGAGCTAGCCTGGTGTCCCCCCTGGGCCCCAGCCATCCAAGAAGGACCTGCACTGCCTCACCCTCTCTTTGGAACACTCCGCACGGAGCGCCCTGATGGTGCTTCCATTCGGTCTCTGCAACGCTGCGGCAACCATTAGCCACCTTATGGCACAGCGCATGATCCCGTCCCCTATGAACAACTAGTTCATGGGGATGATCGAAAGCATCACGGAATCCCTCCATGGCCTCCTCACAGAGGGGCCAGGGTTGGACTCTGGCTCAGACTCCAGCAGGGGGAGCCATCACCCCTCCTAGGAATGTTTCATGGCGGAAACCCCCGAGGGACACGTCGAAAGCATCTTTGTAGATACGGCTACCCCGGCAGGCAACCTCAGCGACAAAACCAAAGGGGGATAGCGGCCCTGCCTCACATAGGGGTGGAGCAGCTGAGAGCCCAAAAGCGGGAGATAAACGAAGCCGGACAACAGCTTGTTCGGGAGTAAGCGGAGGTCGATCGAGAGATCAAACGCTGCAGAGACACCCGCAGATGCGCCTACAGCCACCCAAGGGAAGGAGCCCACCACGGCTATCATCCTCGATGTGGCAGATGCTATGACAGTGGCGAGGACCGAAGCCCGAGCCTTGGCCTCCCAGGGCCTCAGGCCTTCAGCCGGTACATCCTCAATGCTGCATTCCCGCCGAGGTATAGACCTCCTACCAATATCCTTAAATACTCTGGGGAATCAAACCCTAGACTTTGGCTCAAAGACTATCAGCTCGCTTGTCAAGCCAGTGGTGCGGATAATGAAGACTTCATTATCCGCAACCTTCCACTATTCTTGGCTGATTCGGCATGGGCATGGTTGAAATACCTACCGTCCAACGCAATCCAGAGTTAGGCGGATCTAAAAGAGATCTTTGTGGGAAACTTCTAGGGTACATACAAGCACCCTAGGAACCCATGGGACCTTAAGAACTGCTGTCAGAAGCCTAGTGAGACCCTCCGTGGGTACACCTGGCACTTCTCCTGACAGTGCAATGAGCTTCCTAACGTCGCCGACGTCGACATGATAGGAGCCTTCCTATCCAGGACGACCTGTGAGTCTTTGGTTCATAAGTTGGGACGCAGGGGCCCACGAACTACCAAGGAACTCCTAAACATGGCCACCAACCATGCCTCAGGAGAAGAGGTGGTCGGAGCGATCTTCGATCGCCTCGAGGGCAAGGCAAGGCGAGACGAGGGTGCCAGCGAAGGCACCTCCAATCGTTCCGCCAAAAGAAAGAATAAGAAGCAAAGGCACGAGGACTCACTCGTGGCTGCTGCTAACCGCAAAGGTGGTCGGAAGCCCATAGAGGGCACTCTGAATCACTTCGAAAAAATGCTTAAAAGACCGTGCCCGAACCACGCCTTTCCCGTAAAACACCCGCTCAAGGACTACAGCCTCATGTGGAAGTTCTTGTCCGAAAGCTCCAACAAAGGGGAGCAGGGGAAGGAACCTACCCCCACTACAGATGACGCTGAGGAGAAGGATGATGGCTTCCCAACACCAGACGGCTGCCTTATGATCTTCAGAGGATCAATAGCCTATGACTCCAAACGACGGCAGAAGGTCGCACGCCATGAGGTCTACACGGCCAAACCGGCGACACCTCCCTTCCTCCGATGGTCAGAGTCCACCATAACCTTTGATCAAACCAACCATCCGGATAGCATCCCGCATCCAGGAAGATATCCGCTCATGGTTGACCCAATCATCGACCCAAAGCGACTCACCAAGGTACTAATGGACGGAGGCAGCGGCCTCAATATCATGTACGCCAAGACGCTTGACATGATGGGCGTCGACCGGACGCACCTCTGCCCAACTCGAGGGCCTTTCCATGGCATCGTGCCTGTGAAACAAGCCATGCCACTCAGGCAGATCGATCTGCCCATTACCTTTGGGGATCAGTTCAATTATAGGACTGAGACCCTCACCTTCGAGGTGGTTGGTTTCCCCTGAACCTTCCATGCCATCCTAGGGCAACCATGCTACACAAAGTTCATGGCCATTCCTAACTATACATACCTCAAGCTGAAGATGTCGGGCCCCCATGGGGTCATCACCGTCGGCACCTCCTTCCAGCGCACCTACGAGTGCGAGGTCGAGTGCTGTGGCCAAGCAATCATTGCCTCTAGGGAACTCGCCGCCCTCAAGGAGGAGGTCATCGAAGAAGCGCCCGATGTGAAGAAATCGGTCAGGTCCTTCGAATCGGCAGAGGGCTCCAAGGAGGTCCTCATAGATCTCAATAGCTCCGAGGGCAAAACGGTACACATTGGTACCATGCTCTCCTCTAAATAGGAAAGCACGCTCGTTGACTTCCTCCGTGATAACAAAGACATCTTTGCGTGGAAGCCCTCGGATATGCCAGGCATCCCGAGGGAGGTCATCGAGCATACCTTGAAGATCCATCCAGGCTCCAAGTCAGTGAAGCAATGCCTATGTCGCTTCGACAAGGAGAAACGCAGGGCCATCGGTGAAGAAATAGCCAAACTCTCAGTGGCTAGATTCATCAGGGAAGTGCACCACCCGGAATGGTTAGCTAATCCTGTTCTTGTACGAAAGAAGAGCGGGAAATAGAGGATGTGTGTTGACTATACGGGCCTCAACAAGGCATGCCCAAAGGATCCGTTTCCTTTGCCGCGCATAGACCAAATAGTCGACTCTACCTCGGGGTGCAAAACCCTCTGCTTCCTTGATGCATGCTACGGCTACCATCAAATCACGATGAAAGAATCTGACCAGCTCGCGACATCTTTCATCACCCCCTTTGGATTGTTTTGCTATGTCTCAATGTCATTCGGTCTGAAGAACGCTGGGGCTACGTACCAGCGCTGTATGCTCAAATGCTTCGGGGACCTCATCGGGCGGACCGTTGAGGCCTACGTTGATGACATCGTAGTTAAGTCCAAACGGGCTGACCACCTCATTGCTGATCTTGAGCAGACCTTTGCAAAACTCCGAGCGAATGGCATCAAACTCAATCTCGAGAAGTGTGTTTTTGGGGTCCCAAGGGACATGCTGCTTGGCTTCATCGTCTCTGAGCGTGGCATCGAAGCCAACCCAGAGAAAATCTCCGCCATTACAAGAATGGGTCCGATTCAGAACATAAAGGGGATTCAGCGACTCATAGGGTGCCTTGCCGCACTCAGTCAATTCATCTCACGCCTCGGTGAATGAGGTCTCCCCTTTATTGCCTCCTGAAGAAAGCCGACCGCTTCATATGGACATCCAAGGCCTAGGAAGCACTTGATATGGTCAAACTGCTTCTAACAAGGCCCCCGATCCTAGTTCCTCCAAGCGATGGAGAATCCCTCTTGCTATACATAGCGGCCACCACACAGGTGGTCAGTGCTGCGCTGGTAGTAGAGTGGGAGGAGGAGGGTCATGCCCTCAAGGTGCAGCGCCCTATGTACTTCATCAGTGAGGTACTATCGGACTCCAAGACCCGCTACTCCCAAATCCAAAAGCTCCTATATACCGTCCTCATCACCAAGAGGAAGCTACGCCACTACTTTGAGTCACACCCCGTGATGGTCGTAACATCATTCCCCCTTGGTGAGGTCATCTTGAGCTAGGACGCCACGGGGACAACCGCAAAGTGGGCACTCGAGTTGATGGATCAAGGCATCACATATGCCTCCCGAACGATGATCAAGTCCTAGGTATTGGCTGACTTCATCGTAGAATGGACTGAGGTCTAGATACCACCGTCGGTCGTCGATCAAGAGTATTGGATGATGTACTTTGATAGATCACTAATGAAGAAGGGCACCAGCGTAGGGCTAGTCTTCATATCACCCCTCGGGGTCAACATGAGGTACATGGTTTGGCTCCATTTTCCCTCATCAAATAATGTGGCTGAATATGAATCACTCCTCAATGGCCTACGCATCGCCATCGAGTTGGGCATCCAATGCCTCGACATCCGAGGCGACTCTCAGCTAGTCGTCAACCAAGTCATGAAGGAGTCAAGCTACCACGACGCTAAGATGGCTGCGTACTGCCAAGAAGTCCGATGGCTGGAGGATAAATTCGACGGCCTCGAACTCAATCATATCCCAAGGTGCCTCAATGAAGCGGTCAACGCGCTTGCAAAAGCGGCGTCCGATCGAGAGCTGGTGCTAACGGGTGTCTTCGCCAGCGACCAACACAAACCCTCGGTGCGCTATGAAGGATCAGAGCGGGTTGACGATGGCCCATCTGATCCAGCACTAGGGGCTGACCAACCGATAGCTCCATCTAGCCCTGAGGTCATGGAGTTAGAAGAGGATCCAGCGACAGAGCCTGACCCTCTGGACGACTAGAGAATAGTCTACCTCGACTACCTCCTCCGTGACACGCTGCCGATGGACAAGACGGAAGCTCGATGGCTCACACATCGCGCCAAGTCCTTCGTTCTTGTAGAGGGCGAACTCTACAAATGGAGCCACACCGAGATCCTATAGGTCTATATCCCCATCGAACAGGGAAGGCTTCTGCTAAGCGACATCCATGGTGGGGTCTGTGGTCACCATGCCACACCAAGAACCTTGGTTGGGAACACATTCTGATAGGGCTTCTACTGGCCCACCACAGTAACCGACGCCGAGCAAATTGTACGTACCTACGAAGGGTGTTAGTACTACACCCGATAGACTTACCTCCCAGCCTAGGCACTCCAGATGATCCCCATCACGTGGCCCTTCACGGTCTGGGGGCTCAACCTGGTCGGCCCTCTCAAAAAGGCGCCCGTGGGCTACACCCACTTGCTTGTCACCATTGACAAGTTCACAAAATGGATCGAAGCTCTACCGATCTCCGTAATCAAATCCGAGCAAGCTGTGTTGTTCTTCCTCGACATCATCCATCGCTTTGGGGTACCGAACTCCATCATCACATATAACGGCACACAGTTCATCGGCAAGAAATTCATTCAATTCTATGATGAACAACACATCCGGGTCGATTGGGCCACCATCGCGTAGCCCCAAACGAACAGGCAGGTCGAGCGCGCAAACGTCATGCTCCTACAGGGCCTCAAGCCTAGAGTCTTCAACCGGTTGAACAAGTTCAACGCACGATGGGTCACTGAGCTCCCTATGGTGCTATGGAGCCTGAGGACAACTCCCAGTCGGGCCACTAGCTACACGCCTTTCTTCATGGTCTACGGTTCCGAGGCCGTTCTCCCAACAGACCTTGACTATGGAGCGCTAAGAATCTAGGCATACGACGAACAGGGAGCCAAGGCATCCCACGAAGATGCCATGGACTAGCTCGATGAAGCCCGTGATGTCGCCCTCCTCTGTTTGGCCAAGTACCAATAGGCATTGCGATGGTACCACAGCCGACCGGTGCGTGAATGAGCCTTCAACGTTAGGGACCTAGTTCTCCACCTCGTGCAGAGCAACAAGGACTGCTACAAGCTCTCCCTACCCTGGGAGGGACCGTATGTCATCACGGAAGTACTCCGTCCAAGCGCCTACAAGCTGAAAATGATCAATGGTGAAGTCTTCACCAACGCCTGGAACATTGAATAGCTACGTCATTTTTACCCTTAAATAAGCACATACCTTCTCTTATCAGCTTTTGTCCTAAAAATCCCCAATCTTTAGTGACATCTGACCCCTGCAAGTTGTGGGGGGTTGGACCTCACTCGGGGGCTGATATAAGTACATTTATTTTGCAAAACACTCTCAGGGCTGCCTTTGCAAACATCCTCTGAGTTTTCCCCTTTTTCTCATAGCAAGTCCTGAGGACTAGGATTTTGGGAACAAAACCTGAGTATAACTGGTAGGACTGCGGGAAACCTATGCCCCAGCGGCTATGGCCTCCTTGCTCACCAGCGTGATCAGGATTTGGCTTACCCGCACTCTGAGTTTTCTGTGACATTAACTATGAGAAGGGTCGGAAGGCACCAGACCTCTTTGCCAAAAAACAGGGAGAAGAGCTGAAAAGTTGTTTGCCATAGCTACAGTCAAAATACTCATTCATTTTTTGCACAAATTCATCTCCTACAAAGTGATTTCGGCACAAAAAGGACTAATGTATTTCATAAATGCAAAAGACTGTTCATTCGAGGGCTCCACCACAACTTATTCGATTACAGTTTTTGACCAGTTCTGTTATAAGCACTACTACGGTCGTAGCGCCATGCTCGCCATCGGCGACGTCCAATCGCTCCGTGGGATCCTCGAGGGCGCAGTCATCTGCAAACGTCGAGCGCCACGTCGGCAACGGTGGTGCCTCCACCAGGGCACCCAGGGACTACGCCATCGCGATCAGCCACAACCTTGACAACGGCACCTACGCCAGCGCGTCTAGGGACCACGCCATCGTGATCAGCCGCAACCCTGACAACGGCGTCTGGGCGAAGGGCGTTTCTCGCCAAAGAAAGGCCGCCTCGGACGATGACAAAACCAACGATGCTCAGCACCCTCCAGTGCACCTCCTCCTTCAGTGGAGGTGGACCCTTCTCGACAAAGGCGGTCGACCCCATCTCATCTACATCGGATGACCTCCAGCTCGACATCGCACTCCGGATTCACAAGTGGATCTATGAGTTTTTCTCTCCTGGCATTGCCCTCTCTCACTTAGGAACCACTGCGGTGCACGAACGCATTCGGTGAAAGGGAAGGAGAAAAGGTAGCGGCTCAGAAGCAGACGAAGGAACAGGACAAGAACTCCTCTCCCCCTCCCTATTTAAGGAGGAGGCATGGCGGCTGAGGAAAGGCGAAGGGTTAGGGTAGAAAACTCTCTTCCTTCTCTCATTCAATGCAGATGGGACATTGCCTAGGCATGGCCCGCCACTACCGCGCGTCGGGCGCGAGAATCAGGGCACACCAGCATGCAGGCGATTCTTCGCCTCCCTAAGCAGGACCATGGAATGACCCAACAATGGAACCCCCTTCTGAGGGGCCCAATGGTCCTCCTGGGTCGATCGGACGGCCAAGGCGAAACGACGAACGAACGGCGGCTTAAAAATAAGCACCTCTATTTTCTTACTTTGCGCGTTAATTTCATTACCGAGTTTCCGACCCCAACAACGGCAGGGGCACGGACATCGCTCGAGGGCTGCTGAGAGTGTCTACCTGTTTAGACATCCTCTTCGCCCGACCCATCCTTACGTTTAAAAACTGGAGACATGGGGCACGGGTGTAAAACTTTGAGTAAAACTGGACAAACAGCTAGACCCTACGCCCTGGCGGCTATGGAGTTTTTGTTCACCGGCATAATCGAATTCATAGTTCTCCATACCCCAAGCTTTAGCATCCGCCTTCTCAAGAAGGGTTCGGGGGGGTCCGCTTGCAGAACCTCCTTCAAAGGAGAAGCTGTCAGGTCGCCTAAAGTCAATCGAACGGCTCGAATCGCCGCTGAGAGACTAAAACAAAAAAATGCGGTGCTCGCGCAGGTCACGTCGGCCCCGTCGCAGATGTCGGTCCCTAACGCCACATGGACATGTCTGGTAAGAGCTTCCTATTGCTCATACCACAAAGGTAACGTTACCAACCCCCGCTTTTGTTTCAATTAAATCATACATCCAAAACGTTGCATATGCAGTCGCTATATCTCAACGCTTCGTGTTGCGCCACGAAGCGACAGTTGCCTCATTCGATATGAGCGGCAAATGACCGAGGTTCGAAGGCCGGACCGCGAAGGGCTTGAGGCCGCCTCGCATCAAATAGAGCCAGGGGAGAAAAAATTGAGATGAGCCCCAGCGGCCTTGCCCGACCCCGCTCGGAAGCGGACAGGGACATCTCGACCTTTCTCGTTCGATTCTAATCTCGAGCCAAACCTATAGAATCTCCATCGAGGAGAGGCCAACGGGCCACCTGAGCCTATCGAACGGCTCGGGCTTCTGCCGGGAGGCGGGTTAAGAAGCAGTGAAATGCCCTATGAGGGCTCTGCCGACCCCATCAACGAATGATGGACCCGGATTTCACATGAACATACCCGTTAGCGAGCTCATTGAGTGCAACACTCGAGCCGTCGAGGCAAGTATCGTCAACTCAGCCCCTCCGGTTGCAAAAACCAAGGACGGGGTGACGCGCGAAACACGACCGACCCCTATTAGACCCTAAGGGGCTCGGGGGCTCAAGCCGCTCGATCCAAGATCGAGAGACCGAGGTTCAAAGGCCGGCCCGCGAAGGGCTCGAGCCTGCCTCGCGTCAAATAGAGCCAGGGGAGAAAACGCAGATGAGCCTCAGCGGCCTTCGCCCAACCCGCATTGAGGCGGATAGGGTCATCTCAATCTTCTAGTTCAATCCAGCCTCTAGCCGAGCCCATAAAATCTCCATTGAGGGGGAATCTGTTGGAAGGCAGGCCAAGGAGCAACGGAACGCCACCTGGGGGCTTTGCCGACCCTGCCGACCCTGTCGCAAAGCAACAGGATCGGATTCCATCCGAACATATCCATTAGCGAGCTCATCGAGCGCGACACTCGAGCCGTCAAGGCAAGTGTCGTCAACTCAGCCTCTCCGGTTGCGGAAACCGTGGACGGGGTGACACGCGAAACACGGCTAACCCCTATTAGACCCTAAGGGGCTTGGGGGCTCGAGCCGCTCGATCCAAGATCGAGAGACCAAGGCTCGAAGGCTGACCCACGAAGGGACCGAGGCCGCCCCGCGTCAGACAAGAGCGAGGGGAGAAAACACATATGAGTCTTAGCGGCCTTTGCCCAACCCGCATTGAGGCGGAAAGGGTCGTCTCAACCTTCTAGTTCAATCCAGCCTGTAGCCGAGCCCATAGAATCCCCGTTGAGGGAGAATCTGTTGGAAGGCAGGTCAACGAGCAATGGTTTGCACAAAAATTCAGGATGTTACAGCCGAGATCAATACCAAGTTGTGAGGTCCGCAGGAGAAAAAGAAAAGATAGACTTCCACGGTATCGAGACGTATCGATCGGATCTGACCTGATTCTGTAGCAAAGCATGGAAAATTCGCCTGCATATCACAAACAAAAGCAATCTACAGAGCCATGCATGCATACGGGAATAAATTTCCTTACTGCTAATGCACGGCTTTCATCAGCATGAGATCAACAATGATAGCTTCACCGTGTGCACCACTGAGATTCTTGGATTCCCCTGTATACCATCGCATCAAGACGTTCCAATCAACTCTGCAGCTCACCAAGCAGGGCAACCATCGTCGTGCGGAGGAACGAGACCGACGTGTTGTACTGCCATGTGCCATGGCGTCACCAGCACAGCCACACCGCCGTCGGCGTTCCGCTCCAGCATGACCGGTCGACCGGCGGCGTGGTCTCCGATCGAGTTCACCGACCACCCAGCCACGTCTGTTTGCTACAATTGCGAGGTTTTAGAAGGCTCTTTTCAACTAGGAAATCAAAGACCCACATGGGAGGCGTAAGTTGAGAGGAAGATGTCGTCGTTTCCTTTTTACCGGATTGGGCGGGCATGCATGATACCATTGATAGCTTGTAGAAAGTTAGGGCGCCTTTAGGATACCACTGAAGGTGTTAAACGTGGTATCATGCTGTGTTTTACTAACAACAACTTATCAATATTATGTTTCAATTCCTGTAAAAACAGGAGCGCATGCAGCCTAGCTTTAATTAAGCCGGTTCCTTGTGGTCAAATTATTTTCTTTTTTCTTTTTTTTAAGATGTTCAGATCACAGTTCCACGATCATGGCACGATAAAGGAAAATATGTTGCGCTAGTTATTCAAACAATGGCCTCTTCATCTCATTGATTACCTGTACTTGAGCTGACCTGTACTAATGGAACCAAAAAAAAAATTAACTTGCTTGGATCTCCATGGATTCCGATCCCCCAAGGCAAACCTCAGCGTGTAACGCTTATCTCTTTCTTCTTAGCAATGCCCATATATAATTGCGCTTGAATTCTACAAAAAAACAAGGACCTTCGTCTTTACTGTCTTTTACAACTGAGATGAGAAATCAAAGACCGAAATAATTGAACTGAACTTGACAAGATTGCTCCACAGCATGTTGTGTTGTACACGAAACTTACAAATTAATCGCGAATCATACCAGAAGGGAATCCCTACCTACCTAGTAGGATAGAAGCGCGTGAGGTTTAGAGGTGACGACATGCACATAGGGCATATTTGTGCCTTATCTTGCAGCTTATTCCAGCTTAAAAATAGGAAATGGGATACAAGTCTTGGTTCAGCCATACACGAAATAGCTATGTAAAGAGCCTAGCCCCATTATATCCAGAAAAGTACAAATACAAATTGCAGAGCCATGTGCAGTGCTCCATATTGCGATCTGGTGTATGTGTGCATGCAAATGCAAATAGGATAGAAGCGCGTGAGATCCTTCCTATTCTTGGTTCACCTCTTTATTGAAGCACCACCCTGAAACTCTGGTGTTTTTCAGTACACTAGCTAGTGTCCCCATGGAGCGCGAGCTAGGCAACAATTAATGATTGGAGACTCATCAGTGTGTAACCAAGCTTGTTTAGCAGGAGTATCGATCAATTATCACGGTGAGCATTGATCACCTTCATTTGGGCTTCGCGGATATATAAAGAGAGCACGCCCATGCAGCTTAGGCACCGCACAGCCCACTCTCAAACACGCACATTCCAACGGGTGCAATCCAGTCTTGTTAGCTCTCCAAGAACCAAGATGAAAGCCACCGTCGCTCTGCTCGTGGCCGTGGCTGCCTTGGCCCTGGTGGCCACGGTGCAGGCCGGCTTCTACTTCACGGCGGAGGACCTGGAGAGCGACGAGGCTCTGTGGGAGCTGTACGGCCGACGGGGTGGTGCGCGAGCCCGGCCGCTTCGCGACCTTCAAGGCGAACGCCCACATGCTCCACGGCAAGCAGCGACACGCGGGCGAGCTGATGTCCCTCAACGTCTTCGGCGACCGGTCCTTCGACGAGGTCGTGGCAACCACGTCGTGCGTGGGTCCCCCGGAGCTGGAGGAGTTGCCCGTCATCGACCTCGGCCTCCTCGCCGCCACGCAAGATCTCCCCAGCAAAGTCGACTGGAGGTCTGAAAATGCTGTCACTGATCTCCCCAGTTCCTCCTCGACTGTACCTACCCGTACGTCGACCACAGAAGTAACTGCAGCAGCGGCAGTAGCTTAAGGTTTTCATTTTCGGAAATTAAAATTTATCGGGGGTCACAGATAAAGAGGATAAACAGGATATATTAGAAATATCAGACCAAATTCAAATAAAATTTTATTTGAATTTTAAGTGAATTTAAGTAAATTTAAACAAAATTTGTACGAAAAAGATAGATATTTTCTTATCGGCACCTACGGATTAAAAGGATATATCGGAAATATCAGGAGATTTTGGCCGAAAAAGGAAACAGGTGGGCGGTATACCGTCGTCCGAGTCCAAGTACCACCCATACCAGGGGTTTCGGGGCATTTGCGACACTGGCAGGTTTCACTGGTCCGCGAAAGTATCGGGTTGGTTTATACTGCAGAGGTTCAACGCGACGAATCTGAAGCTGGTGGTGTCACAAGAGCCGATACCTGCAGCGGCGGATCTAGGAAATATTTCAAGGGGGGCTGAACAACACTGCTGCTCGATCTTAAGTCTTAGCCCCCATACACTATAGAACTTTGCTAAAAATTCATGTGGCCTCCACAGGGGTTCCACTGTTCCGTTATGGGTAGGGGGGGCTTGAGCCCCCCGCCCCACCGTTGGATCCGCCCCTGTTCTTATCGGGGTGGACGCGGACTTCGTTCATTGGGATCCGAGGGTCCGCGGCCCCGTCTACTATGGGGCGGGCACCACCACCCTCACCCACGCCGTCTTGGTCGTGGGATACGACGTCGACGATCTGGGCGAGCATTACTGGATAGTCAAGAATTCATGGGGGCGATCACGGCTACATCAACATCAACGTCGCGGCCAACAACGCGGGATCGTTGGCAAGTCGGGGGTCGCCGGCATCCTCACCCATGCGATATATGTTGAGTAGCTGTACGTGCTGGTATGTACTGTAAGTTTTACTTATTATTGAGTGATTAGATTCTCTCTATGTTCTCGAGCAAGGATCGATTGTTAGTTTCATTGTTGGCTATGTGTTCTGTATACTTACAGTTGATCATTTTAAGCATACTTACAGTTGCAATATTGGTAATTTACTTACAGTTTCAGTTTCATTCTAGTTGGTGGATAATATTGACTGTAATTAGTATCTTCTAGGTTGGAAAGCTTGGCCCTGCAAACCAAACTTCATCATGCATGACTGTCCACTTTACTACTCTACTTTTGCATTCCTGCAACTTCTGCCACAACGAACCCATGCCAATCTTATATGGCCAAGCATTCCCTGAGAATTGTTACAATTTGATGTAAACGCACACATGCTGGTTACAGTTTTAGAAAATATTATAACTCAATGCATCTAATCTAACGGCACTATAAATAATTGTATATAAGTTTTCTACAAGTGGCTTTACCTTTGTTGATTACCTCCTTGGTTGAAAATGCAGGTGCTACTGGAATTTGGAGACCAAGGAGTGCCCCCCGTGAAAATAAATAAATAAATAAGAAAGCTTCTGTGAGCAGTGATTCTCTAAAAATCAAGCTGTCCTGAGAATCAAGCTGTCCTGAGAATCTGCTAGCTGGAGAAATAAATGGGTTTGGCAACTTGATTTTCTTTTGGTGTGTGATTGTCTGTGCTAAGGGAACAATGACATGTATGTCCTTGAAGCTTGATAACTTATCTGCACCAATGTTTAATATTACAAGATGGCATTTCTTTTAAACATCGTATCTGAACATGTACACAGGCTTAAACGAATTGATTCAACATTGAACTGAGCGAAAACATCGCAAAATAATGCTTAGCAAGAAATCTCATACTGTGTACATGTCATCAATTATGCCTTCAGAGGGCAAAACAAAAACCCTTGAGGAAATAGGAGAAAAAATCATCGGAAAGTGACGCACAGCTACAGACAACCTTCTCCCTCTTGCTTCTACCTGGCCCATGTCGTCATCAAAAAAATCCCTTTTCGTTGGGCTGGATTCAGAATTAGAGCCATAATGCACCCCAGAACCCCACTTAGAATAATTATCAATGTCACAGTTGAAATCACTCGCTGTTTTATGAATGTTTTCTTTATGTCTGTCTAACTTCTCATACTTCTTAAGAAGCTCATCATGGTCCTGAATAAGTAAGGTTTCATATTCTCGGAACGCATCTGGCCCGAGTGGAGAATCGACATATGCTGAATGTCCAACCTGCATTAAATTTCCCAAATGATTCAAGGTCCTTGCTAAAAAAAAGGCAGTATATCGATATAGTTTCAAGAACGCTTTCAAAAACAAGATGAATAGCAATAGCACGATAAACAGTTATGTAGCATTTTTCCCAGTGATGCTGAAGTTATTGCGGATTACAAAGAAACTATATTCCTCAAGCATATTCATTCAGTAAACAGTGAATCAGATATAGCCATATAGGGTATGTTTGGTTCGTGCCTAACCTTACCACACCTAACCTTAGGCAAACAGAAAGTGTGGCGAACAAAATCTACTGGGAACATGCAAGTTGCTGCAAGACTACTGAGAAGATAAAATGATCCAGTTAAGATACAAATGCGACTACTGAGAAGATAAAATGATCCAGTTAAGATACAAATGCTGCCTACAAAATTTAATTGAAACTGGCAAGAATATTTCTGCTTTTCAAAAGAGAAGCAAAAGCTCTTAAAGGCATCCAAATATACTATAGGGAAATATGTATGAAGAGAACTCACTAAAGAAAATAATTTCATGGCAGGATTCAGGTACTTCAAAAGCAATCTAGACCACACCCCCTTTCAAAAAAAAAAAAATTCTAGACTACACACATCATATCCTTTCAGGGATTAAGCGCCTCTGAAATAGCTGTCAGTACAGTACAATGTGAAACGGTTCCATGGTTGCTCCGACATCGCAAAATATACCGATGTGCATCACTGAGAAGGCGTGATGTCAGCACTATGATCTTCCTTGGTGGATTAGAAAAACTTGATTGCCAGTCAGCTGCCTGCAATACACAGGGTACAACAGGTGATCAGGTAAAGAGCAAAGCACAACCATCTACCTTATTTCATTTTTTATCGCAGCAAAAGCACAGGAAGCCTGGTTATTATTATGCATAAAAGTGGAGAATGAATTTGCAGGCAGAATTTAACAGGAAGGTATTAAACTTGGGGCTTCTCATGCATCAGAAGTACTGAAACAAACAAATATGTGGATTAAGGCCAACATACAGCAGATAAAAACAAGTTAAAGAAAACACAGCATAAGTCATATATCCGTAATAATGTACAATTCAAGAACCAGGATATTCTGCCCGAACCAGGATAAAATCCCTTGTGCTCGCCTTAGCTCTACCATCTGTTTGCCTAAACACGCTCCACGAAGAATCGCTGTCACCCCGGATTCGAAACACCGACAGGACCTACTCCCGACTTGATATCCTGAATATCAACTACAACATATTTCTATGTTTGCCTTGTAAGGGACCAGATCTCCACCACGCAGTTGGGTGAAATACGCTCCTGAGAACTGCCTTACTCAGCGGCCTCGCCGGCTACTTCCGCCACTCTGATCAGGCTTCTCCGCTTCCATGACTTAGTCGGCACTAAGCTTGGGGGCTCGGCCATTGCCTTGGCTTAGTTGGTACCGCTCCGACTACGCCCGGGGGTGTAACACCCTAGTGTTAAGCTTGCATCTGCACTTGCATTTCATGAGCATAAGCATCATTTACACATGAGCATTCATGATACATCTCATTCCTATGCTTAATTTTCATTGAAAATGCTTGTCTATGCCTTATATGCTTATGATCATGCTTTGTAATGCAAGTGGTTGCCATGATTGTTCACTAAACCACTCTATATGCACTTAGGATGCAATATGGAACAATGTTCATGTTGACCATTTAGTCTAATTAGGCTTCTAATTGATGGTTGACTCATTTTGACCTAAATAACACTTTTGTTTGACGAACATTGAAATGCTAGTTAGAGGTTTCATATGCTTGTGCACCTTAAATGAAAAATGTAGAGATTTTATAAGGAACAAACTTTTTTTAAGGGCCCAGTCATGAAAATGTCTCTAACATGCTCAAAAAGTGCTTGCAAGACTGAATTCAGTGCTGTTTTGGTTGAATCTGAATTTTTGCTAAGTCTTTATTCAATGTGCTGTTGTTTGGAGCTGTGTAATTCAAAATCTAGGCAGAACTGGACTTTGACCCTGAAATATGAAATGTTCTACTATTAAAGAGATACATTTATTATTTAGGAAGTTTCCCCTAATTCTGCACGGTTTAGGAGATAATTAGGGCTGAATCAGGGCTGTCAGACCTAATAGGGGGTGACCCCTGTCGGCCAGGCCGGGGCCGACAGCCCCAATGGCCTCGCCGCCCGGCACGCGCCGTGTGGTGCCTGGTCGCTGCCCACATTTGATAGATTGAGTGATAACATGACCTTATGCCTTGCTATGCATGACCGTTTTTTTTATTAAATTAAAAAAAAATCGTTGTTCGGTTATTTTCACGTGCATATATCTGAGATGAACCCGTGACCACTACTAGAGAACAGACTTTAGAACGATGTCCTAATTTGACATTAGCCTCGGCATTTTTTTTTGCCCCCGGGACTAGAAGGCCTTTAGACCCGGTTGGTGTCTCCAATCGAGACTAAAGGTCCCTGCCCAACGGTTAAACCGGGACTAAAAGTCCTCCAATCTTTAGTCCCGGTTGGTAATACCAACCCAGACTAAAGGTAGACCCTTTAGTCCCGGTTGGCAACACCAACCCGGACTAAAGGACCATTTAGTCCCGGTTGCAACTGGGACTAAAGGTCCCCGGATGGGTTAGTTCAAAAGGAAAGCATCCCATCTATTGTTAGATGTGCTGTGTAGGTGGGGTGGTAAGCTACGCACGACGGCGCGAGGCAGTGCATGAGGTCTTGGGTTCGAATCTCACAGGACACAGCGGTGGGAGGCATTATTTTTTTTAAAGCTGGGAGGATCTTTAGTCCCAGTTGTGGCAAACCGGGACTAAAGAACACACCTTTAGCCCCGGATTGCTAGTCCCGGTTGGGAAACTGGGAGTAAAGCCAGTTCCCATCCGGGACTAAAGCTCATTTCTGTAGTAGTGGCCGTTAGCACGGGCGCTATACTAGTATCCTTAATCCTCGTTGTCGTGTCATGTGGTGTATGTTGATTTTGTTTTCAGAACCTTGTATACTGTTGTATAAGACAATTCGAGACCTTATTAGAGCAAGTCCAAAAGATTAGCTAAGTGCTCTTTTGGAGTTTTGGACTCCAAATAACGCTGCTCCTCACGCGGCCACCGCCATTGCTGGACCTGGTGCGATGACGCCGGCTACAGTCCCGTGCTCTGCACCTCTTCTTCTCTGTTGCCCAAACAGGCGAGCACCACTGAATCAGTACTACTCCACCATTGCTGCAGGCTGCTTGCCTGCCTACAAATAGGGCGCCAGTGACCTACAAAGCCATGGCAGGTTGAGCATCTCCTCTAGTTCTGGGAGTAGGGATAGGGATCAGATCAGGGTCAGTTTCCTTCCTGGCTGTAGCAGCAGAAGTGGAAGGGGCATGCAGAGGAGCACGAGGCGTGGTTGGAAGCCGGCCTGTTCTACCCTCGCTAGCTCTGCTGTGCCTGCGCGCGGCCACCTCCGCACGCTTCGCACTGCCAGCCCGGTGGCTCCCAGGCTGGGCGGCGCAGCCCCCGGTGGTGCCCCGCCGGTGGCTGCCTCCCGGCACAGACGCTCCCTCCCCGAGGTCGCCATGCCGCCGCTGGTAGCCTTGAGGCCGCCGGCGCCGCGAGCCCGCCCCCACCATCTCCGGCTCCATCTTGTGACGCACTCCGCTGCTCCGCGGCCGGCCCTGCTGCCGGATCCACTCCGCGCGCCCACTCTTCCTCTCCCTTGGTGCCGGATCTGAATAGTACAATTGCCGTTCTTCCAATTTCAGTCACATTTTTTAATTTCAATACATTGCTCAGATTGGCACCTTATAAAAAAAATCCCTGTGTTTCTGCTACACTGTAGGTCAAGGAGGACCACTTCATCCTAGAAGACTCTGTTGTAACGATTAGTTGAATGGCTCAGAGTCAAGAGTAATGGCCAGTGTTGAAAAAGGGAGCTTTTCTCTGCTGCTACACTGTAGATCAAGGAGGACCGTTTCATCCTAGAAGACTCTGTTGTAACGATTAGTTGAATGGCTCAGAGTCAAGAGTAATGGCCAGTGTTGAAAAAGGGTGCTTTTCTCAATTCAGGTAGGTAAATGCAGGTAGGTAAATGCAGAACCAGAAGAGCAAGGAGAGGCTCAGAGAAATCACCCAATCCTAGGCCATTCAGGCTTACGGAATGATGTCAGTTTTTACCGTCCCCAATTCTCACTGGGTCTCTAAAATATGTTTAGCTGAATTGCTTTGATCATTATGGGTTTACCATGTACAACTCTGACCCTGAATATGTGCTCTATGATTACAATGAGAGGAAATCCAACACTGAATAGTTTAGTGATGCTTTTTCCCCTTTCAGGTAATAATCGTAAGATGCTCCACATGATCTCTACCTGATGGATGATAACTGCGTGAATGATATAGTCATATATGCATTCGTGCTTTCCTCAAACTGATTTACTGATACACATATTGGCAGTCAAGGTTTCCTCATATGCACCAGCAGCAAAATAGTTTTATTGGGTCACCAAGTTCTTCGGTTACCTCATTTTCGATTACTATAAAGTTAGCTGCCGAATTTAGGTATGCTATGCCTCCTCTTTCTATTTTGCATGTTTCTCCAGTCTCCAGTTTTGGGATGCACTCCTTTTCTTCACAATGTATATATACTTTATACTTAACATGGTACTAATAATAAAATAGCACATACCCATATACTTTCATTGCCTAGTATTAATGATGTTGTTTTCCAACTATGTTTGTCAAACTTAATATTAAATATTTGATGGACCCCCCCCCCCCAAAAAAAAAAAAAAAAAAAAAAAAAAAAAAAAAAAAAACTATTGTTTAGTTACAGGGTGCCGGCACTTCTTCTCATGACATTAGGCTACATTAGAGTTCTCATAATTCTTTTGCCTATTAAAGTTAAAAAATAAACATTTTTTTCTTCGCACCTGATGAAGATGTTTCCCATATTACCATTCTGCAGATCTTCCATGGACCTGACAATGATGTTCTCTGGCTTCCAAGGGATTTTCATATTTATGCTGCGAATATGTTTGGTGCTTCCAAGGTAAGTACTGGCAATAATATATACTTTTCACGCATTTATCCTATTCTGCAGAGATTCATGGTTTTTAACACATTCGATACCATTTGCTTGCTAGATCTTTTTTGCTGTAGCGTTTGTGTGCCATGCACTGCCTAAATTGAGACCCCATTTTCGCAAGGATCAATGCATTTGTAATTGCTCTATGAAACGAAAGGAATATGATTAACTGAAAACCAATATTATCATCTACAAAATATATAAAAACCTAACACTGTACCACTTCAAAATTGTATTATTTTAACTGGGCACAAATAGTATGGCTATAATCTGATGACATTTCTTTATAGATGCTATGCTGAAGCAATATCTTTTACATGGCCTGCTTTCTAATAAATGAGGATCTGCAAAGAAATCTTTATTTGATGCTTCCATTTTCAAATAGGAAATCTGTACAATATTTATAAAAGTACATCTTATTGCTTATCTTCCACCATTTGTGTTTGTCAGTGCAGCCTGGAGCGCGAATGTTTATACCACTGAATATGCCAACAGAAGCACCAATTTAAGTGAACAATAAGCAAATACGTTCCGGCAAGCTCAGTCCCCGGACTTGCTCCCGTCGGCTGCCCGCTGTGGTGACGTTATCTTCACCTCAGAGTTGACGACAAGACCATACTATCTCAGTTTGTTCAGCGAGCGTTGAATGGGATGGCAAACTCTGTTTGTTGAGTGCTTTCACTTGGATCCCATTCAAAGCAAAGTCCACTCAGTTCAGAAAAAAAAACATAAGAATCTCAGTGAAATCCATACATCCAAAATACTCTTACTGATGAAACATATGCGAACTAATTCACTCCGAATAAAGGAAGAACAAATATCCCTGTTAACAATCTCTACTCTTTACTATAATCCAATTGTATCAGCCGATACAACAAATTGGTGCGTTCAAAGATAGCCAGAAAATTAGAGTACTCTTTACAAAAGTAAAGCATCAACGACATATATAAAAAATTCCAATGGGCTGGGCAGCTGGCCTCCTCCGAGCTGGGCGCGGCAATGCCGCGCCGGTGTTTCTAGTATAAACTTATGATTAGTACTCTACTTGTTGTAAACCCAGTACGTAGCTAGGGTTTAGGGATGTGTGTGTGTGTGTGTTGGTTCCTCGCCAGCACAGCACAACGCTTTTGTATGCTTCAAAAACTCCTTTCCTCTTAACGACAAACGGATACGAGTGACCCGATCGAGAAAAAGATGAGTACTCTACTTCCACATGTACACAAATAAATTGGAGGCCGGATAGCGCCTCTGTCACTGTTTAGGCGCTGTTTACGTGGGTCCTCCCTGCTCAAAGGACAGAAGCTCCTCATCTCTCCCACCGTCAGAATTAATAAAAGCTCCTCATCAGCGTTCCAGGAGACCACAAGCAGAGCCCGTCTTCAGATGCACCACCACAGCGGACGGCCATCTCGCCACCATCACAAGGAGGTAACGCCCCTGCAAAACCGCTGCTTTCAAACAAACCTACTATGACAACAACACCGCAAGAGAAGAACGTGGCACCAGCACAAATATCGACCATGGCTACAGTCACCTTCGGCTACATTGACATCCCGAAGACCGTCAGGAAGGTGTCTAACAGTTTGTCTACGACAAAAGCAACACTGCAGCTGCCCTCGCCTACGTACACGGATCTGTCCGTCAACAATGGGCATCCTCCAACGTCGAGGCGACCCCTATCAACAGCAACAGCAGCACACTACCACCGACGACTCCACCAACGACAGCACCTGCAAGCTCTAAGGCGACAGCACCAACACCGCTACTACTACTTGTTGACATCGGACCTCTCGTGATGATCGCCACAACTGAGATACCTACCACTACTAGAGAAACGACCTTTAATTCCACTTTAAAATTTAGTTTTAGTCCCGGTATTTTTTTGTGCTCGAAAGTAGACAGACCTTTAGTCCCGGTTTGTAGCTTCAATCGGGACTAAAAGTCATTGCCCAACGGCTACTGCGGCAGGCTTTTGCTGCAGGGGACCTTTAGTCTCTGTTGGAGCTACCAACCAGGACTAAAGGTTAACTTTTACTCCCGGTTCGTCCCTCCAACCCGGAGTAAAAGTCTACTCCCGGCTGGAGGCTCCGTCCGGGACTAGAAAGGGACCTTTAGTCCCGGTTTCTGTCTCTAACCGGGACTATAGTTCCCCTCTTATATAGCCCTTCTTCCTCCCCGAGCTCGAGCCACTTCGAGCTCAGTGTTTTCTTGCTTCATCGCCGGCCTCTCTTCTTCCTCATCGCCGGTAATCACAAGATTTTCTTCGATTCCTCCATCGATTCTTCGGTTATAAAGGTTACCAACTTTATACTCTCATGTTTCATCAGTAGCATATCTCATTTTGTGGACTAGATATATGTGGTTTTTTATGATAGAATTTTTTTTATTTATAAGCCATTTAAGCTCAAAATCACTTTAAAGTTTGCATATTTGGATGAAACAAGGTTAAAGTAGTTATTCAAAACTAGTATTCAGCTTTCATTTCTAGCATGCATAGCAAACTTCATGGTTTAGAGATATAGAGAATTTTAGAGTTTTTTTATTTTATTTGTTTATAAAATGAGAAATTTATATTATATTAAAAATGAGTATAGAGAGTAGATAGCAACTGCTTTCGGGTCCTCGGCCTCTCATCGGGTTCAAAAGCGACTGAGGCCGGACCTCCCTCTCATTGCATGCGGCAAGTGTGAGGAGAAGATTGTGATGGAGTACCGGGTGAGGAAGGAGTGTCCCAACAAGGGTCGTATCTTCTACAAATGTCTGGATCGCAATGTGAGTTATTTTGTCGTATTTGATGATTATTGGTAATTTGTACTTATTGTCATGATGATTGTGATTAAAGTTCTAATTTTTTGTTTTAATTTCAGTGGGATGGCATTGGATGTTCAGGCTGGTACTGGGAGAAAGAGTATGTTGAACACGTGCAAAACTCTCTTGCACAGGCGGCTACGGCGGCTGATGAGGCAGTGATCCTGTGGAAGAAGCCCATAGATGTTGAACAAACGCATGATCTGTCTGTTTTAGTTGAGATTGGTTGCGAAATCCTTATGCTGCTGAAGTGTATTTTAGCTTTAGTTTTTTTACTAGTAGTTGGGATTGTCTATATTGTAGCGAGACTTTCATAAATTAATACCTTGTGTGGTGACATGCATGTCGTATAATTAACTAATTATATTCTAGGTTTTAATATGATATGTATATTATGTAATGCAGATGAGCCGGCGTTGGATGTACAATGCTGATCGCCGCTCCCAAGAGTTCATTGAGGGCGTGCATTCTTTCTTACGTGTAGCCAAGGCAAACAAACACGATGGTTTCATATGCTGCCCATGTGCCATATGTAAGAATTTGAAGAAATATGCTAGCTCAAGGAGTCTTCATTCACACTTGTTGAAGTCGGGTTTCATGCCAAACTATATTTGTTGGACGAAGCACGGAGAAACCGGGGTTGTAATAGAAGAAGGTGAAGAACAATGGGACGATGATGACATTATTGCTGAATATGATGCCTTCAATGATACTGCAATGGAGGAAGTTGAAGAAGAGGTAGTGGCAGAAGATGAGCCCGCTGATGATCTTGGTCAGGCCATTCGTGACGCACAAAGAGAATGTGAAAGTGCAAAGGAGAATATCAAGTTCGAGCGCATGCTAGAGGATCACAAGAAATTGCTATACCCAACTTATGATGCGGGACAGAAAAATTGGGTACCATACTAGAATTGCTGTAATGGAAGGCAAAGAATGGTGTATCTGACAAGGGATTTGGGGAGTTACTGAAAATCCAAAAGAAGATGCTTCCGAAGGATAACGAATTGCCCGTCACTACGTACGAAGCAAAATAGGTAGTCTGCTCTTTGGGATTAGAAATCCAGAAGATACATGCCTGTCCTAATGACTGCATCCTCTATCGTGGTGAGGAGTACGAGAAGTTAGATGCATGCCCAATATGTCATGCATCGCGGTATAAGATTAGGCGAGATGACCCTGGTGATGTTGAGGGCGAACGTCCCACGAAGAAAATCCCTACCAAGATTATGTGGTATGCTCCTATAATACCACGCTTGAAACGTCTGTTCAGAAACAAAGACCATGCAAATTTGTTGCGATGGCACAAAGAAGACCGTAAGGTAGACAATATGTTGAGACACCCTGCTGATGGGTTCCAGTGGAGAGCAATCGATAGAGAATTCCCAGAGTTTGCAAATGACGCAAGAAACTTAAGGTTTGCTTTAAGTACGGATGGTATGAATCCTTTTGGAGAGCAGAGCAGTAGTCATAGCACTTGGCCTGTTACTCTATGTATCTACAACCTTCCTCCCTGATTATGCATGAAGCGTAAGTTTATTATGATGCCAGTGCTCATCCAAGGCCCAAGGCAACCTGGAAATGACATCGATGTATACCTGAGACCACTAGTTAAAGAACTTCTACTTTTGTGGAACAGACTAGGTGTACGTGTGTGGGATGAGCACAAACAGGAGTACTTGGACCTACGAGCATTGTTGTTTGTAACAATTAATGATTGGCCTGCTCTAAGTAATCTTTCAAGACAATCAAACAAGGGATATAATGCATGCACGCACTATTTCGATGACATTAAAGGTATATTCTTGAAAAAATGTTGAAAGGTCGTGTACCTTGGCCATCGTCGATTTCTTCCTGCGAATCACCCCCTAAGAAAGAAAGGCAACCATTTTAAATGTAAGACAGACCACCAGACCAAGCCGGGCAACCGAACTGATGATGATGTACTCAATATGGTCAAGGATGTCAAAGTAGTATTTGGAAAGGCATATGGCAGCGAACCTATTCCGAACGACGCCGACGGTCATGCACCCATGTGGAAGAAGAAGTCCATATTTTGGGAGCTACCCTATTGGTAAGTCCTAGAGATCCGTAGCGCGATCGACGTGATGCACCTGATGAAGAATCTTTGTGTGAACCTGCTAGGCTTCATGGGTGTGTATGGGAAGCCTAAGGACACACTTGAAGCATGACAGGACCTGCGGTGTTTGAAAGAACGAGACAACCTACATCCAGAGAAGATAGATGATGAACGCCATTACTTAAGTCCTGCCAGCTACACTCTTAGCAAAGAAGAGAAGGAAAGCATGTTTGAATGCCTAGCAAGCATCAAGGTACCATCTGGATTCTCCTCGAATATAAAGGGTGTAATAAATGTGCCAGAGAAGAAATTTCTAAACTTAAAGTCCCATGACTGCCATGTGCTCATGACGCAATTGCTTTCAGTTGCATTAAGAGGAATTCTACCTTCAAATGTACGTCTAGCCACCGTGAAGCTATGTTCATTCCTCAATGCAATTTCTTAGAAGGCAATTGATCCAATGGATCTAGCTAAACTACAGAATGATGTGGTTCAATGTCTTGTCAGCTTTGAGTTGGTGTTCTCTCCTTCCTTCTTTAATATCATGACACACCTCCTAGTTCACCTGGTCAAGGAGATTAGCATTCTCGGTCCTGTGTTCCTGCACAACATGTTCCCCTTTGAGAGGTTCATGGGAGTCCTAAAGAAATATGTTCACAACCGTGCTCGGCTAGAAGAAAGCATCGCCAAGGGCTATGGAACAGAGGAGGTCATTGAGTTTTGTGTTGACTTTATTCCCGACCTTGACCCGATTGGTGTTCCTGAATCGCGACACGAGGGGAGACTAAGTGGAAAGGGGACACTAGGGAAGAAAACATATATTGGTACGCAGGACAATTATTTTAATAAAGCACACTACATAGTTCTACAAAACTCCTCCTTGGTGGATCCGTATATCGAGACACATAAAGAGTTGCTCCGATCTGAGTTTTTAGGGAAGTCTGAAGCTTGGATTATGCGTCAGCACATGGAAACTTTCAGCGACTGGTTGCGAAAAAAATATCAGGGTGATGAGAGTATTGATGAGCAACTGTATTTGTTGGCTAGGCAGCCATCGTGGCATATCCTCACATATAAAGGGTACGAGATAAATGA
This sequence comes from Miscanthus floridulus, assembly GCF_019320115.1. NCBI lineage: Eukaryota > Viridiplantae > Streptophyta > Magnoliopsida > Poales > Poaceae > Miscanthus > Miscanthus floridulus. The sequence continues at coordinate 9,457,180 of NC_089595.1, forward strand.
GAATACATTTTACACAGTAGCCCAAGATAAAAGGAGCACCAACTAAAATAGTGGTGTCCGCATAGATGCCACCGACCCTAATGGAAATAAGCAAACATATTATGGCCACATAGAGGAGATATGGGAACTAAACTATGCACCTACTTTTAAGGTACCTTTGTTCAAGTGCCAATGGGTAAATGCGGCTGGAGGCGGGGTAGCAGTCGACAACCAGTATGGAATGACAACCATGGACCTCAACAATATTGGGTACAAAGACGAATCGTTTGTCCTTACCAAGGATGTGAATCAGGTGTTCTATGTCAAGGACATGTCTACAAAACCTAAGAGAGGGAAAAACAACAACGACCCAATCATTGAGCCAAAGCGCCACATAGTTCTTTCAGGGAAAAGAAACATCGTCGGAATTGAAGACAAATCAGACATATCAGAAGATTATGAAAAGGATGATCAAATTCCACCCTTCACAGTGAACAAAGACCCAAGCATCCAGCTAAATGATGAGGACACTCCATGGTTACGGCTCGATCATAACCAAGGGATATACGTTAAGAAGAAGTTCACTACTGTGCCCGCTTGATATATATAGTGATGTATTAGACCTATTATGTAATAATTGTGACTTCAGATTTTTTTTGTCATGTTTTCGTATTTTCTATGATTTAAATAAATTTTCTGCTTGACGGTGGATTTCCTGTGGAGAATGTGTGATGAAAAACCAAATAATCAACGTTAATAAGATGTGAAAACTTATTTCCTATCGAAAAGTAATAGTTTTAATGATTTTAATCAAGTAGTATATTTTTGCATGGTGCAAATTGTAATTATTATTTACACTATGTTAAATCTTTATACAGTAAAATAAAAGAGTATACGTTACAAATTTTTGTTGTGTATAATAATGCAAAACCAAGTCTAGGAATATTTATTATAATTTTTTGGATGATATTTTATTTATTAGGCAATTAATAATTGTCTGCATATTTATATAAAAGAAATATATAAAAAAGGAAAAACTTCTGGAACCGGCAGGAAGACAACTGCAGCCCATCTTTACTCCTGGGTCGATCAACCACCCGGGACTAAAGGTGGGCTACGTTTTCACGGCCCACCAAAAAAATACCTTTAGTCCCGGGTCATGGATGCACCCAGGACTAAAAGGTCAGAGCTTTAGTACCGGTTCTTACCATCATCCGGGACTAAAGGTCCTTTAGTCCCGGGTCGTGGCTTCACCCAGGACTAAAGATCAGCCTAATATATATTGCCTTGTCTTCTTCTCCCATCCATCGTCTTCATTCTTCGCCTGAGAGCCACCGCGCTACGGCCGCTCCCCATAGCCTCTAGCCGCCTCCACGCACCATCTCTCGCCATCTCCGCCAGCGGCCCTGCTCGCGCCTCTCCCTAGTTCCACGCGCTCGCCCGCCTCATCGTGCGCTCGTCGTCCCCTTCACCAGAGCGCTCGTCGTCGTCCCCTTTGTCAAAGCGCTCGTCATCGTCCTCGTCGCATCCTCGTCATCGAGAGATCACCTCCGGCCATCCTCGTCGTCCTCCACCCTCGTCGTCCTCGTCAACAATAGTGTGTGTATGAGTGTGTGCTTATTTGTAGATTTTATTTGTGTATGTGTGTGCTCGGACCGCCGGCGAGGGAGCAGGGGAACGGGGCGGCCATGGAGTGCAGCTCTGGAGGACTTCGGGCATGTTTGGTTCATGCCTTCACCTTGCCGCACGCCCGCACTGTGGCCTCGTGTCTTGCCGCACACGACGCAGAGCAGCGATTTTTGAGACTTGGCGCTCGGGCCCATCGAACGAAAGTTCCAATTTGCAATATGCCCGGTTTGGTGTGCTCTTGGTATTCAAATAGGTCGAGTGTAGAAGATAACAATCGAGAGCCTTCAAACTTATTGTATGTCAGTAGCATAGTGAGCACAAAATCGTTAGGGCATGTTTCACCGCGAACCAACCCCCTCGGCCCTCAATCCTACAGGCGTCCACCCTAGCCCCCATCTGGTAGTTCGCCGTTGTTCTGGATCCCACGTCCGCTCTCTTCCCTCTCTGCGCCCTTCAATCCCTGACGTTTCCACTGAGCCTCACCTAGATCCAGTGAGGAAGAGGCCGCCGAACACCTCCCATCGCAACGCCACCTCCTTCGCCCCAGATCCAGTGGCCCACCCCGACACAGATCTTGCCGTGGCCCTCTCTTATCATGCGTCCGAATCTCCTCCTCCAATCCGACACAACAGAGCAAGGGGCGGGCCAACGGGCGTGATGGCCGCGACACGCTCCTTCCCCACGCGGCCGGGATGCCCATTTCCCTACAGCGCTACTTCTTCCCCACGGCCGTGATGAGCGCTTCCCCATGGCGCTACTTCTTCCTTGTAAGCAGCCGCGACGCCCTACTTCTCCACAGCCACAACGCACTCTTCCCATGGCGCTACGGGCTGCGAAGACCTCTTCCCCATGATGCTATTTCTTTCCCATAAGCAGCCGCGATGCTCTCCTGCATAGATAAGTTGGTAGGGATGATAGGTGGACCTCAATTGTCAGTGTCTATTAAAAGGATTTGGGGGCTCTGGTTGGAGGTCTTCTACCAGAGCAGAGAAGTTGGTGAAGAGATACTAATAGGTCCTAATAGCTCATGCATAAGCCAATTATCCAACCACCTATTAGTAAGAGGTGGGTTCAAATAATCCATACTAAAGATGGAATGATGTCCTAAGATTTTAGGCCGTGCAGAAACATGGATTGATGAACTAGTTGAACTTGCGGACCGTGTTCATCCGGGCTAGCATGTTCTCTGCCGAGCGGTAACGAACGTCAAGGAGGAGCTTTGATTCTACGAGGGAGAGCGGCAACAGTCGTGGAAGACCATGTTCCCTTCCTCGTAGAAACAGAGCTCTTCCGTGGCCAAGTACGGTGTCGTCCGGTGGAGAAATGCTCGCCGAGATGATCACGTAAGCAAGGTCAACTAGTACGGATGGTTACTTATTTAAACATGTTTTTGAGCTAGAATTTGATGGATATTTGATAACTTCAGACCTACAAATGTCATATACAAATGTTACTATCCTCGAGGTGGCACGTCCTGTAGGAGTCCATTTTATAGATATAGTTTTTATTTTTTTGTAGATATATCTAGTGGAGTAAAAGTTAGATGGCTGCCCGAGAGACAACATGGATGAAGAAATGATGGATATTATCAACACCGGCACTCAATTTGCCGATGGTGACCAGCAGGATGTAGATGACGGGAGTCAATACCTGGCTCTTGAAGATAACCAAGAAAATATTGTGCAAGAAAATACAGGCGAGGTATATATATTTATATATATATTTGAACATCTATCATCTATTATGTGTACACATGATATTTATTTATTCTTTTTTGTATACATAGCCCTCTGGATCGACGACCACAACGGCGAAAAGCAAAAAAATTCGAGGCCCGAAAAAGTCATTGGAGGGGCGCTACATAATATCAGAATTCAATATCGAGATAGGCAAACCACTTGGTCCACATGTAAGGAAATTCGTGCAACACTGTGGGTGCCTTGTAAGGGATAGACTTCTGATCAGTGCCCGTGAATGGAAGCAAAAGATCAACGAGCCTCATGTTAGTTTTGTCTCTGATCTTGATAAGAATTTAATTTGGGATGATATCCTTCAACATTTCACGTTGCAAGCGGATGATTATGATGCTATCAATGATGATGAATTGAAGGAACTAGTTCAAAAGTGGGCTATGAAGAAGATGGCCACACAATTTCAGACTTGGAAGAAATCCCTATACACGAAATACGTCAAGAAGAACCTAACGCCCAATTTCAATACTAGCGGCCCGCTCACGAAGTTGAGACCCTACTAGAATGATTTTGTACAGTACAAGACATCGGAAGATGGTGAGGAACAGGTGAGAAGGAACCAAGAGAATGCTCGACAGAAGGTATACCACCATGGCATGGGATCAGGTGGCTACGCGACTACCATTCCCAAGTGGGAGAAAATAGAAGCGGATATTCTTGCCAAGGGTATCACACCAGAATCACTCAATTGGCCCAAACGCGTGAAGAATTAGTTTTTCGCTCATGGGGGAAGACTGGACCTAGAGACCAGGGAAGCTGGTTCATGGCACAACACTCGAAAGAGCAACACAAAGATTGTCTTATGCTCTACAAGCTAAAGCTATTGGTGCATTCAGGCCCAATAGAGAGAAGGATGAGCTGACGTATGCCCTCGGGACCGCTGAACACAGTGGCCGAACGAGAGGTTTAGGACAGAACATTTCTTGGGAGCATGGTTTTCCTGATGACAGAGATACCTATAGAAGCTGGTAGAGAAGGAAGGATGAGGATGCAGCGCGGGTTAGCAGGTTGGAGGAATTGGTTCGTGAGTCATGAGAGGCGTTGCTTCAAGCATAGGAGCGCGAAAAAGACATGCAAGCTAGAATGCATGACAAAATTAGAAAGCAAGTGCAAATAGCAATGAGTGCCCAAAGGCAGGCATCAGATCCAGGAATCAACATTATTAGCCCCCCTGATCATTTGAAAAGCAGTTGCGCTTCCACGGAGTTGCCAAATCAAGATGACGCAATGCTACGTTTCCCCGTGGATGACATCACTGCACCGTTTACATCATGTGAGCTACATATTCCAAAAGAGAATGCCACAATCATGGTGGCTCTCGGTGTTTTTTCTCCTCCAGATCCTACCAAGACACCAAGAATCCATGGGGCAATAATACCACCTGGATATGTTAGCGTCTCAGTGGATAGAGTTAACAAAGGTTTTAGTGATCTACCACTTGACATTCCAGGAGGTGATGGGGAGAAGACTCTAGGAGAAGCAGAGAAGACATTCATACTATGGCGCAAGCGCTACATCATTATTCCCGGGGTCTCTAGTCCACCGCCGCCTCCTCAACTGCCAGACAATAGGTGCGGACAAAAGTGAACGAAACATTTTTTCACAAAATTTCTATTGACATGCATGATTAATAATAACAATTTCTTATATAATTATTCTTTTTTGTAATCACACAGCAGGGCCTCCGCCAACCTAAGTCCAATTATTCAATCTCCAGATCATCATAGTGCTCCGGGCAATGATTATGCAACGCTGCCACCGCCGCCACCTCCAAGGAGGTCTCCAACGCCTCCAAGGAGGTCTCCACCGCCGCCACCTCCGAGGAGGTCTCCAACGCCTCCAAGGAGGTCTCCAGCTCCTAAGAGGTCCGCCCCGCAAACGAAGCCGTTGGCCCACCAACCGGCAAAGAAGAAAGCCTCCTCTAATCCAGTTATTCCCCGAAAACTGTCTTACGAGAAAAGTGAAAATGAATTAAAGGCTGAAGTACAAAAAGATGTGAAAAGTTTCTTCGAAAATGTAAGAAAGCAACGACAAGCGAAGGAGAACCCGGAGAAACCGTACTTCTACCTAGCTCCAGATCTTCTAAGAAAGAAGGTAGGCTAGAAAAAGCGGGAATCTCAAAAGACCCGGCCAAAATCGGACTACGACCGCTCTCTCACCAAGTCATTTGAGGCGGTGTAGAAAAAGACTAGAGCAGAAAAAATGTGTTGCACAACTCGGACAATAATCGCAACAATCAGTCCCCCCTCTTGTCATTCGTAATGAATATGGTTCAAACTTAGATTTACCGGACGTCGATTTTGAGAAACTGGTTCGGTTTTTCGAGGATACAGGTTTGGACCTTGCCTAAGTGCTCGCTGAAGGACCATCTGCTCTGAAAGTGGATCCTTGGAAGAAATTTGAACATGGAAATAGTCTATATAACCCTGAGGCCTTAGGTGAACTGGGTACGCAAATGTACCTGCTAAACAAGTGGTACATGGCGGCGTGTAAACGGAGAGAGAACTTTGTTTCTGTCAGAATTAGAAACCAACATTACTTCCGTGGCGATGATGTTATATATGTCGAGTTTGGAGAATTACACCAACTATGCCACCTGGACTCTCTCGACAAAAGTCTCATTAGCTGCTATTGTCTGTAAGTGTGATTATTTTCTACTATTAAAGTATATATATATATAAAGCTACATGTATATATATAAATTATATATCCTCACACTATATTTTTACATATGCAGATATGAGATGACAGAACTCAGAAAGAGACAGGATAACGATGTTGGTTTCGTTGATCCAAATATCATATTCAAACACCCTGATCCCCTGCCGCCTGGATGGAAAGTTGGACTGGAGAAAAATCTCATGAGGTTCTTAGTGAACCAACAAAACAAGGACATGCTATTTCTCTACAACTTCAAGTGAGTGTTAAATAATTAATGTTGTTCAATTATTTGCTTACTAGCTAAGATATCTCCCACATATACATATGTTGACTCTAGTTAATGTCGATCATATTTGTGTATAAAAATATATGCAGCAATCACTGGATATTGATGGTCATCGATATGGCCAATAGTCGGTTGCGCATCTTATACTCGTTAAGAAAAGAGCAAACAGAGTATCAAGACATGATAGATATTATCCAAGGGTAATTTGGTCTCTCTAGCAACTAATACCCCGATCTCTTAACTGCAACAATTATTAAAGGTCAAATTAATTTTTTATTTTATTGGGCGCAGTGTTTGGAAAAGTTTCATTGAGAAACACCACATGAAACATTGCAAAGCGCCACTGGATGTAATCGCACACAAAGTAAGTACTAGCTACATTTATATATATATAATTCAATTAACATCATGCATGCTTTTAATTCACCGGATCTTTTTTCTCATAAAAATGGGTTCTGAGGCAAGAACAGGTGAACAACTATTGCGGATACTATGTTTGCGAGTTCATCATGGCGTACTAAAAAAAACTCCTGAAGAGAACCTCAAAGTACGTTATATAAATATATTCATATATTTATAATTTCTTTTATTGCTCATATATATAAGTAGACCAACACACACACACACACACACACACACACATATATATATATATATATATATATATATATATATATATATTAATATTAATATTTTTCCTTTAACTTTTATTGAAGACTCTATGGTTGAAGGAAAAAGTCATACGACGTGACCAACTGAAAGCAATTCAAGAGACTATAGCAGGATTTCTTAATGTCCAGGTCCTCAACCCCACCGGCGAGTTCTACAATGACGTCAACGAAACATGGAAGCCAAACCAGATGGAGTGAATTTGTTATCCCAAGGATATGATAGAATATACAATGCAAGCTTTATTTGTAATATATATATATATATATATATATATATATATATATATATATATACACACACACACACATACATATTATATGTACATAAAATTATGTACAATATATGTATATGCATGTAATATATACGTTAGTTTCATACTTTAGTTTGTATAAAATGTTCGAACATTATAAACATGTAGAATACGTATATTATTAGCAACGTAGAATGCGTATTCGAAAACCAAAACGAATCATCAATTGAAAATAGAAACAAAAAAAGAAAAAAAAAAGAAAACCTTTAGTCCTGGTTGGTAATACCAACCGGGACTAAAGGAACGACCCACGTGGCCAGGCCAGGAGGCCTCTTTAGTCCCGGTTGGTATTACCAACCGGGACTAAAGGTGGACATTTAGTCCCGGGCGCGAAACCGGGACTAAAGGAGGGACCCTTTAGTCCTGGATTCGTGCTCCCGGTTCTAAAATCGGGACTGAATGGAGTTAAGAACCCGGAGTACAACTCGTTTCACTACTGGTGTACGTGGCATCAGCACCATGTCCTCATCAGGAGCGGTATTGGGCACGAGTGCCAACCGGATGGTCGACACGGGCGCCACCGACAACGTCATCAACACCAACTTCGCCAGCCTCATCGACCTCATGGAGAGGCACATTACGACGACCATCCTCCTCGGTGGCAAAGGAGAGGTCACCTCTAAAAGAGTATGCCGCCAAGTACCCCTCCGCACCAACGAAGAGCTAGCGCTTCCAGATCGACGGTCTCATGCTGGACATTGGGGACAACACCGACACATGCCTTGGCTAGAGGCAATCGGGCGACCACCAGGGAGCAGGTTTGATGCATGCACCGCTTGTTGCTCTTCTTCTTTTTATGTACGTACGACTTCAGAATGATTCTTCGTCCATGTTGCTAATGCTGTGTCTTGTGTCCTGCACGGTGGCAGATTCATCAAGAGGCAAGGAAATTTTCGTACCAGACGGGTGTTAGAGCGGTTGTTGCTTATGGATTACTCAGCAGGTCTGATTCTTTCTTCTTTGGAGAATGATTCTGCAAAGGATTTGACATGGTTGATTTACTAATACACCATCAGCACTCTTTAATAGCTTGATTGCCTCTGTTTAGGTTGTTTGCCTGGCATGAACCAACCCCGTGTACAGAATTACGAGGTTTACATTGAAATTGTGCTTCTAGAATAGAATGCTAGTGCTCTCATTAAAAAAACTGTAGAATGAGCTTTACGCGATCCTGGTGCCAGACTGCAAGGTTAATCCAGAATATATGTTATATCATTCTAGCACAATTTTTTTATATGTTAAGAGTTCCACACAAGACAAGCCTTCAAACTATTGCAAAGCTTAGGTATTTAATATAACTTGTAGTTACAATACATGAATCAGAGTAGTCCCCCTGACTTGTACATAACTTAAGGCGTGTGTTGCAACTTATTTTCCAAAGTTACTATTACATCCAAAATTTGTACTCTGTCTTTGCAGTTACGAGATCTTGAGAGGGGTGTTGACATTCTTGCGGCCACCCCTGGCCGTTTGGTTGACTTGTTGGAAAGGGCAAGAGTGTCTTTGCAGTCAATTAGATACCTTGCCCTTGATGAAGCAGATAGAATGCTTGATATGGGTTTTGAACCACAAGTTCAGAGAATTGTTGAGCAAATGGACATGCCTCCACCAGGTGTCAGGCAGAAAAAACTGTTTAGTGCGACATTCCCAAAAGAATTCTTTCTTTGTTAATGATACAGTGATGTTAAATGTTAAACCTACTCATGGCCTGAATAAGAATACCCACTTCTTGTAAGCTGTTGTTCTGCTAATAATTTTGTGGTCCCCTCCCCGTTGCACATCTGCAATTTTCTGGTTACAGTTTGGCATATTTGCGACCACTGATATCCTGTGTGTGATTAGCATTGTATAGGTAGTAGCTTAGCATTTTTTTTCTTAAAATTTCTTCCCATGCTAGACGAGCTTAGGAAAAGCTACTAGATTTCTATTCTTGGAAATCTTAGACCTTGTCACAGTTTTGTGCCCTGATGTGCTATGTGATTTCAATTTAGTTTAATATGATGTTTATAAATAATGAGTTAGTGTAGCTGAAACTTTTCATATGCCATTTAATGCTGATATGTAATTTGACATGCCTGATCTATTATTATGTGCAATGGGGAAGCATTTGTATCTCTGGATAGGATACCATGATTACCTTACCATTGTACATATGTGATTCCTTTCATCTTTGTCTGCACCCAGCTTATGTTATGCATGAAAACTTGAAATGAAGAAAATAGTATGGACAATGAATTGTCCTTCGCTAGCCATTACTTGTTCCAAACTCTAACATGCTCTTCCTTCCTTTTTTGCGAGGTGAAGAATACTTAAATCTTGTATCCTTAGGCTGAAGGCTATTGCTGCCTAGGGTGTTCCCAAACATCGAAGAGGTGAGCTCCATCTTGGATTCTGGCATTTAGTGGAGGTTTTGCTCTGAGCTTTGTGTGTGCTTATTGGAGTTCGTGTTTCCTGCTATATCAGTTCCTGAATTTGCCAAAAGTGCTTTTTGGATGGAAGTGGTTTTCCTTCTGAATATTAATATCCTCTAACTATATATTTGCTTTGTTGCTTCCTGACTTAGGAACTTGCTCGGGGACAGCGAGGGAAGGAATTCGTTCAGTTTGTCTTCTCGCAGTCACTGAGTCACAGGTCAGGTTTTTTCAGAAGAGGTGTGTTATGTTGTCGGAGAGCAGAAGCACTCTTAAAGGCAATCATGTACCATTTTTCATTTTTCCCTACGATGGGATTTTCTTCTTCCGAAGAGAAAAGATGAAACTAAAAAGGTTCGTGGCTTAGTGCTGCCCTCTATCCATCTACTGATACAGTCTTGCATTCTGTGATTTGAAGGGTTGACATGCAGGAAGTCTCATCAGGTGTTAGGTTTGGGTAGTTACTGGGTAAATCTCATCAGGTGTTTCTGAATTGGGAAAATTAGTTCTATAGCACCGAAAGATTGCGGTAACCGGAAAATACCATCGAAAATATGTCCATGCGTGAAATAGCACTAAAAGAATGAACCGTTTTTGAAAAATACCATTCCGTCACGTTTTGAGATAGCTCTGTGAACTCCGCATCACGGTGGTCACATCCTCAGGCAACCTCGCATTTGCGCTGCATCGCCTCCCGGCATACGTCGGCCTCATGGCGCTCCCGTTCCCCAGCAACCCAGAGCCACTTGCTATTCCCGGCGTTCCTACACGCCATGACGCTGCTACAGGGTCCCTTCGCGGGGAACCTGGCCTCCCTCCTCGCGTCGTTGCTCGCGCTGCTGTTCGCCTTCTCCCTGGCGCTCTGCTTCTCCCTCGTGACCTGTAGGCCGCCCCTGGCCGAGAGCATCCAGGATGGCGCCCCCTTTTGCGTCCCAAGGTTTCCGGAGAGCATCACGCTCACCGTGGACGAGGTCTCGGTGACACGGTTCTTGTTCGACGACCTCGAGTCATTCTACCTCTCCGCGCCTGGCTAGTTGGCCCGCTGTTCCTCGCCATCGGCGAGTCGCCGAAAGGCGGCGGCGACAAGGGCGAGGACCCCGAAAGGTGCCTCGCGTGGCTCGACGAGCGGCGGTTCGGGTCAGTGGTGTACATGTCGTTCGACAGGCAGGTCCACGTCACCGTGGCACATCTCGAGGAGCTCGCGCACGGGCTGGTGGACTCCGGCGGCCTTGGCGAGCGGCGCCTCCATCTCCTCGACGCAACCGATGCGCGCGTTGGCCTCGTCACAGAGCCTGCGCACGCCGCCGATGACATGCGTGGGAGCGTGGTGCTCTAGCCAGCGCGTGATATCGATGCCGCAGTCGGTCGACTCCATCCGGCGCGACAGCTGCCCAGCGCGGTGATGTTCCAGCGTGGGGACGCGTCGGCGCGGCGGGCCAGGTCAAGCGCCTCCCTGACCAGCGCCAGGGCGCGAGCTCGCCGAGCTCCCGTACCGAGCGCTGGGTGTGCGGGCCGAGGCCCTGGAAGAGCGGCAGCGACGGCTTGACGCTCCGGCGCAGGCGCTCGGCGGTGAAGCGGTACTGCACCGCGTGCAACAGTTCCCGCAGGGCCTCGCCGGCCAGCTGCCGGTCATCGCCGTAGCTAGTAGCTCGGACTTAGCTCCTCGTCGACTTCCTCTATCTCTGTCGCCGCCCTCGGCTCCTTTTCCTCCTGTCTGTCACCGCGTTCACACGGAAGAGAGGGGTAGAGCTGCTCCTGGTGGGTCTCCCGTCTCCGCCACAGATTGACGTACGGATGGCCCCAGCATGTCAAGGAGGGTTGGTGAGAGGGTGGGAAGAGGATGACGAGTGGGACCGTCGTCTCTCAGTGAAGTGCAGTGAGCATGAGGTGGGCGCCGTTGACAACCAGTTAACAGAATGCTAGATTTCGGAACGGGTTATTACTTTCAATGGTATTTTACGTAACGGCAAACTTTCGATGGTATTTTCCGGATGTCGTGATCTTTCGATGGTATAGAACCAATTTTCCCTTCTGAATTTGGTTGAATTAATTAAGATGTACGAATTATTTTGAAGTTGACCTGTATGGCTTCTGAATTCAGTATGGCTTGTACTGTTATGCAAGTAATATACAACAATGTTAGGGACACTCATATAGATAATCAACAATGTTAGTACCAGTTGTGTTAAGCAGTGCAGAATGTTCAGTTTTGCAGCAAAGTTTGGGAAGCAACACTACAACTAACTGAATTTCCCTACGAAGTAACTGATAATTTCATTTTCAGTTCCTAAATCTGACTATTTGGTGACTTGTGGTTCAGGTCGCGATCAGCTATTAGTTTCTACGAAGTGATGACAGAAGCTAAAACAGCAGCCTAATCTCTCATCTTTTAGAAACATTCTCAGCAGAAATTTTTTGTAAGTGTAAAAGGAACCATGTGACATTTAAACAATATTTTCTTTAGTCACATATGCATGGGAAAACATACTAGCTAGGTGGGCTCAATTTTGTCATGTGTCAAAAGAATTTTTCCTATGCAACTAAGTTATGTAAGAGGGTTTATAATCTTGATTCTCATTTTTAATTCTCAAAAGTTGTGTTGTTTTTTTTCACCTGAAGGATCTTGTGTTTGCAGGGTCTTTGGACAGGAAATACAATAACCTCCCCAAGCAGTAATAATTCTACATTGTGGGAGTGCTCCTTCCCTGTATCGATGCAAAATTGATTAGTGCGCATGGTGTATGCTTCTGTTGTTTAGGTGTAATTTTTCCTCGATGCATAACTGGGTGCGTACACAGTATGAGATTTCTTGCTAAGCATTATTTTGCGATTTTTCGTTCAGTTCAATGTTGAATCAATTCGTTTCAGCCTGTGTACATGTTCAGATACGATTTTTAAAAGAAATGTCATCTTGTAATATTAAACATTGGTGCAGAAAAGTTATCAAGCTTCAAGGACATACATGTCATTGTACCCTTAGCACAGACAATCACACACCAAAAGAAAATCAAGTTGCCAAACTTATTTATTTCTCCAGCTAGCAGTTTCTCAGGACAGCTTGATTTTTAGATAATCACTGCTCACAGAAGCTTTCTTATTATTTATTTATTTTCACGTTGGGCACTCCTTGGTCTCCAAATTCCAGTAGCACCTGCATTTGCATCCAAGGAGGTAATCAACAAAACTAAAGCCACTTGTACAAAACTTATTGTCGGGAACCTAATACCGGGGTACCCAATGAGGTGGGACTAATAACCATCGAACGTTGACACTCCCGATCAGATGAGAACGTTACTGCGTCTCTTGTCCGAAACAACAGAAGACTGGTTCCGCCTCGCCCGACCCCGAGGGCTAGGCTCCGCCTCGCTCGACGGCCGAGGGCAGACTCCGCCTCGCCTTACAAGTACACCCTGCTCCTTCATAAGAATAAGCACAGGATACGACATGACATTCGAGTCAAACGCAGCACCAAGGACCATGCCCTGCGCCGCGGTAGGAAAAGTACGGCCAGGGTATGACGGGATGGGCGCTTTAGACCATTCCGGCATTGCAGAGTCCGAATAGTATTGTAGGCGCCGCCTTCAGCCCTCAGACACTGAACCTGACATAGACATACGACAACCACTACGGTCCAGGAAGAGACTCGCGCCCTCTACAATGATGGGTGAACTGTCACCACGCCGTGGTCCGAAAGGAGCGGCGCCCGCTCCACGACCCCTTGGGCCCACCACTCTATTCAGAGCACTCGCTTCGGCCTCCGGACGTCCTCTCTGATCGGAAGGCCTTGCCCAAAATGCTACTTCCGACCCCGCGTCCCTTCGACCGGGGCTCGTAGGAACCAGAAGACGTGCGGAAAAAGGCAAGGCAAGGCTCACAAGTCAAAACCACTGTACCAGAGACCATACCCTGCGCGGAGCAGTACTCTGCAGCCACCCTGACATTCTACAGTAACATCGACAGTGTTGTAGGCGCCTACCATTATCTGGTGCCCGCCGGTATGGGCAACAAGGCTTGGTAGACGTGGACAACAAGGCTCGGTAGCATACGCGCCCTTTCCCTCCCACTTGTAAAGTCGTCCCCTTCATCTATAAAAGGGGGTGCGCTTCCTCCAACAAGGGTGTAACACCCTAGGTGTTTGGCTTCTACTAATTGCATTTCATTTCATAAACATGTGCATCATCTATCTCAGCATGTCATTGTTACTGAAACATGCATATGCAACGTTTTCAATTATGTGTGTTTCATGCTTGATTGCTTAAGAATGGTAGTAGTGCAACATGTGAATGTAACATGAAATTCTCATACCTTGAAACATGGCAACATGGTAGTAATGTGACAAGTATAGGATCACAACAAAGTCATGCAACATGTGAAACATTGCATTGCAACATATGAGTGAATAACTTGTTTTAGTTGCTTTATCACATGTGATCTTTAGAAGTGGTATAACAATTTTGTAAAAGTGGTTAATTATGGTCTATTACACCTTAACTATACTTAGGTTACTTGTTGGAACATTGTTCATGTAGATCAAAATGACCAAAATGCCCTCAAGTGAAGGTTTGACTAGAATTGACCCTTGGTGTGTCACTGTTTGACTGATTTAAAAGACCAACTTAGAAACTTTGCATGGTTGTGCACTCTTTACCAAAGTTGTAGCTAATTTATCAAGGAACAAAAGTTGTTTTATGGCCAACTCATGAAAATGTGTGGAACATGGTAAAACATGGCCCACAAGTCAGAATTTCATGCTGATTTCATACTTAGAAATTTTCCTAAGTCTTTAAGTGTTTTGCAGTTTCGTGTACCCAACTGTTTCACCTTGTATCTCCCTAACAGAGCCAAACCAGCTCGAGCTCCAATAACAAGAGTTGTAGTTCACATATAGATGACCAACTTTGTTAACTATGGCATAGTCTAGATCGTCATGGATTAGGAGCTAATCACATTCAAACCTGCTCTGTCAGTCATCGTCGATGAACCCTGAATCACTGTTTTCAGAAATCGGTCAGTGACCGTCATGGCCGACCGGCTCAGGCAACGCTCGCTGCGTGGCGTTCATGCGCCACTGAGGTCACCACGTCACGCGTCCACGCTCCAGAAGAGGGCTAGCTCCTGCCCGAACACGCTCACGCTCCATTTCCCCCTCTCGCCTTCTCTGCGCGCAGCGCCAAGCCACCGCAGCCGTCCGCCATTGCCGACCGCGCATTGCCGTCGTCGTGTGCGCCCACCACTATGAAAACGCGTTGCTCCGTTCACCCTGAGCCTCACCGTGATCCCCTCTGCCACCTCCATCTCTCAGCCGGGTCGATTGCGCCTTGGTAAGGACGAATTCGTCGTTTCCTTCCACCGCCGCCGTGGCTGTTCTCACCGGAGATGATGCTCTGCACGGCCAGCTCTCCTTGTGCCATTTCCATCCTGCCTCTAGCTCGCGCTAGGTCATAGGAACACCACCAAACCTCGTAGAGTCAACCGTTAGGGCAGTAGCGCCGTAGCCTCACCGGAGCCGGACCTACCGTGGCCGTGCTCCGCCGTGCTCGTCGCCAGCCCCTGTAGCCATGCCAATAGCTTCCGTTTAGGGCACCACTAGATGCACACAAGTGTGACGAACACAGTAGCGCCGTTGGTCTCGCCGGAGAAGCCACCGACGGCGAGTCCCGCTATCGTCTTCCTCCATCCCCTATTTCTCTCGCTAACGCGCGGGTCCGCCCTGTCAGCCACCGAGGCTCAGGCGGGAGCCCAGCGTGGGCTATGCCGCGTCTTGGGCCGCGCTAGTGCGCTTCGCGGGCCGCCGTTCCTTCGGGCCGGCCCAACAGTGGTTGTGTTTTGATTTCTTATTTTGTTTTGCTTTATTATTTCACAGATTTGTATTGATATTCAAAAATATGTATTTCCTAGTATATAGATCCAAATGATGTGGTTCTAATTTTGTTGAGTTCCTAGTATTGTCTAGTATTTAATAAAAATATTACATGAGCACATGTTTTAGAAAGTCTGAATGAATTAAATAGGACTTTGAAATGTGTTTTTGGATACATGCAAACTTTTTTGAATTTTATCTTGAGTTTCTGTGGTCCAAAAATTATGAAATTTTGTGGGTGATCTATTGTTGCTTAGTAGAGTCTCTGGTTAAAATTTCAGAGCTAGTGCATGTATAGTTTGTGAGTTATAGAATTTCTTTTTATCAATGGATGGATCTTGTGTGAATTTTCATAATTTTTCTATAGATCCAGTATAGGTGAAATTTGGTGAGTAAGGTTCTTATGCTAGAATTATGCTAGGAAAAATGTGAAATCTATTGCTTGACACTTTTCATTAGGGTTTCCTAATTATGCTAAAAATAGGCATGTCATCTGTTATTTTGGATACAACAAGTTCTGCTTGCTCAATGGCTTTGCAATTTTTATGGTAGTCTATGTGCAGCATGAGATAGCTACTGTAATTTTTGTAGATTTTTATGAGTAGTTTTACTATATATTGCTTTAATCACCTAATTAATTAAATAAATTGGAAAAGGATATTAAATAATTTATTTAGAAGTTGGCACTATCCTTTCTGATGTTACTTAGGTATGAAAAACAAGTTGGTAAACTTGGTTTGATCAAGTTATGCTTTTGCATCATCATTAAATAATTAATTTAGTAACCCTGTCATTCCTGGACAGATTCTAGGTTTACTAGAAATTGATTTGATAAACATAAGAATCATGCTTTGCTGTTTACCATTGATTTGTAGACAATTTCATAAGCTTTCCAGAATGTCCTCATGCAAGTCATTTGGAATTGTAGAACTTTAGTTGTGATTGAATTAAGGGACTACTGGTATGCATATGAAACTTTAAATGTTAAATTATGTATCCCTTTACTATTCTAAGTTTGTGGTAATGTTCTTAGGTGCTAGGCCTTTAACTAAAGATGAGCATCTTTATCTTAGGTTATGCAAGTTAGGTAAGTTGATCTTGTTCTTTAAGTTAAGTTAGATACATGCTTAAAGTGATTTGAATAGAGCTAATTACTCGGTAAACGAGTGTCCAGTGACGCTTTCATAAACACTCACTGTGATTCATTCATCATTGAGCATCATGTCATTCCTTATGCATCCATGATATTTATCTTGTGCATCGGCATGCAATAGGTGTACCGGAAGGAGTGACCCTGCTGGAATTCGAGGAACCGAGCGAGCAGCAACAGCCGACACCGGAGATTCAGGAGGAGCAGCCTTCAGGAGAAGTGCCAGACGAGGTCGCCGTTGAGTGCCCGGATCACCGTCCTTGCAACTTTGTGAAAGGCAAGCCCCGGAGCATATTAAGCCTCCTAATTTCCGAAATGCAGTTACAATATTATTGTTACATATATATTGTTGCATTAAGTTTAGATGTTGGATGCAAACACTTGCTGCATTGGTTACCCATTCCTTGTCCAGATATGGTTACCCTGAATCCTATGTAGCTCAGGCTCGTGTAGTGCTTAGCCCTACTTTAACACGGTAGAAGTCGGGTGATTTCCTGTCACCTACGAGATATAGGAATATACATGTGGCACGGTTGGCTATATTTGCTATCGTGGAAAAGAACCAGTCTTAATTTGAAATGAAGACCGGACGGAGGCTTGCCGGTTTGTAGTGACTCCGTCTGTGTCGCTTAAGGACTAATTCTTGGAGCCTTTCCTGTTCATGTTGAACGCATGCCTCTCTCTTAGTTGGCCGTGTCTAAAGACCGACCGCGAAGCCGAGTAGCTCACCTCAGGCCGGGAGTCGATAAGTATAAAGTGCGCCTCGAAAGGGAGCCATAGGCATGAGTCCAAGGGCAGGTGATTTAAAAGTCCTGGTCGTCCTGGCAGAAGGGTAATCCCTAAGAGTGCTGGCGCTGATCGAACCCGTGAATTTGGTTCCTGAGATGTTCCAAAGGTGACCCATGGCTACCCTTGCTAAGTATGCTAGGGTGAGAGTTAGGAATACCCCCTCAGCTGAGTTGTAATTCGATTCGAGTCGCCGTCTCTCCCGGTTAGTGAGAACTTGACGGGCTTATCTCCAATGTAGATACACTTAATAACATAATGGTTCGGAAATGATGATATGATGATGACAGCCTTATTATACCTGCTATGGTTAATATTGTTTGCTCCTAATAAATGAGTGCTCTAGTACAGGTGCTAATCTAGTAGACAGGTAAATGATGTAAGCTTGATGCTAGTTTAAATTGGTTACCATAATCGTAAGCTCTTTTATGCAACTGTGTCAAGCTAGCCCACCTTACAAGCCTTGCATGATCCTTGGTGTCTTTTATTTCTGGTTTTGACGGGTAAGTCTAGCTGAGTACCTTCTCGTACTCAGGGTTTATTTTCCACCTGTTGCAGATGACCAGTTCTACTTTGGTTGCTGCCAGTGTTTTCCTAAACGCTAAACGGTAAACAGTCGGTCACCTACCGTTTAGCCATTATTCGGGCAAAACGTCCCATTAAACGGGCTAAACGGCCAATTAAACAACGGAAATGGCGCACCACCATGTAGCGTTTACACGGTGTTTAAACGGGCTAAATGGCCATTTAGGCGAACAGTGGTTGCTGCAAGTACTGCCTTCTCCCTGCTGGGGATGAAGACTAGACCATTGGGCGCGGTCTCTACTAGTTCTCGTACCTGATAATGCTTTTGTGGGACATGACTCAGACTTGGCAATGTATTTGAAAACTATGATGTTTTGTACTAAACTATGTTGCTTCCGCACACTCTAACTTGGTTTGTAATATTCTATTTAAACTCTGATGGATGTAATCTGAATGCTACTTATGAAATGTTGTAATGGATGATGTGTTGTGTTGAATCACTACGATCTTGGTTTGTATGTCGAGAGTTGGTTGAAATCCTTCGTGATTTCCAGACTACCGGGATTATGGGAGCTTAAGTACAGGAATTTGATCGCTTCGGTGATTGTTTTTGTACTTACGTTCTTATGATTTGGTCGGTTCTGTTACAAAGGGGGACCGACTCTTGACGGATAAGTTGAACACACACAACACTTCATACACAGCTGAGCTGCGACCAAGCTCTCGGCAACCTTCTCGATCATTCCATCAGAGACTTGGGACTCGTCCCTCTCTCGACTGTTTTGTACCCCCTACTACGAACTATTTTCGATACTAATAACACGAGCAGCAGCAGCAAACTGGACGTAGGGATATTCAGCCCGAACCAGTATAAACCTTGTGTCCTTTAGTGCACCATCTGGGCCTAACGCGCAATAATCATAAATTTACTAGCCAGTGTTTATTCGAAACACCGACAGTTGGCACGCCAGGTAGGGAACCTTTGTGCATTCCAAATCAAGCCTCAGATGGCTAACCACGCAATCAGCTGGGTTCCGAGCGTACACGTGCATTTCGGTGACCTGGACTTCATTGTCACACTAGGAGGAGAGTTGGCGCTGGCCCACGCGGCCGTCAAGTCTCTCCCCTCCACCAACTTCAGCTACCGGAGGCTTGAGGGCTAGCCCGACGTCTCCCTTGGACCCTAGCCGTCCAGGGAGGCCCACGCCACATCACCCTCTCTCCGGGATGCTCCACTTGGTGCGCCTCGATGGCATTTCTGTTCGGTCTCCGCAACGCCGCGGCGACCGTAAGACACCTTGTGGCCCAGTGCGCGATCCCGTTTCCCACGAATAACGAGTTCGTGGGGATGATCGAAAGCATCACTGAATCCCTCCATGGCCTCCTCGCGAAAGACCCGGGGTCGGACTCTGGTTCTGATTCCGGTAGGGGGAGCCATCATCCCTCTCAGGAATGCTTCATGGCAGAAACCCCCAAGGGACACGTCGAGAGCGCCTATGAGGAGGAGGTCACCCCAGCAGGCATACTTGGCGATAGAGCCGAAGGGGGAGTGGCGGCCCCACCTCATGTAGGGGTGGAGCAGCTGCAAGCCCGGAAGTGGGAAATAGATGAAGCCGGACAGCAGCTTGTTCGGGAGTACAAGAAGATCGATGAGGAGATCAGGCGCCGCGGAGATGGAGGGCACGCACATGCCGCGGCCCGCAACATGAACCGAAGGATCATCGCCGATGATGAAACCCTTCCCTACTTTGCTCGTGCGAGCCAGAATATCGCCGCCATGACGGCCTTGCTTCATGGCCTTCTAGAGGCCACCACGCCCGAGGATTGCCGGGTCCACCACGAGATTCGCATGCTACTTGAGCGTGCGGCAGCACAGCAGGCAGAGAACTCGATGTCTCAGTGACACGAGCCCGACGCCAGCCAGCGTACCCCCTCGGTGCATCTCGCCAGGGGCGCATCCGTCCACCAAGCACCGCAAGGCAGCGGGCAGCGCGCTGTGGTCCTAGTACATCAACGTCTCGGCCACAACCGCGACGCGCGTAGCACCATCGACGCCCACAGACGCACCTACGGCGACCCAGGGGAAGGAGCCCACCATGGCTATCAACCTCGACACGGCGGACGCTACGACAGCAGTGAGGACTGGAGCCCGAGCCCTAGCCTGCTAGGCCCTCAAGCCTTCGGCCGTCACATCCTCAACGCTGCGTTTCCGCCAAGGTATCGACCACCTACCAACATCCCTAAGTACTCTAGGGAGACAAACCCCAGGCTTTGGCTTGAAGACTATCGGCTTGCCTATCAAGCCAGTGGTGCGGATGATGACGACTTCATTATCCACAACCTTCCACTGTTCCTTGCCGATTCGGCACGAGCGTGGTTGGAGCACCTTCTATCCGACGCCATCTAGGGTTGGGCGGACCTAAGGGAGATCTTTATGGGGAACTTCCAGAGCATGTACAAATGTCCTAGGAACCCCTAGGATCTCAAGAACTATCGCTAGAAGGCCGGCGAAACCCTCCACGGGTACATCCTATGCTTCTCCTGACAGTGCAACGAGCTCCCTAATGTTGCCAATGCCGACATGATAGGAGCCTTCCTGTCTAGGACAACCTGTGAGTCTTTGGTTCTCAAGCTAGGACACAATGGCCCATGGACCACCAAGGAGCTCCTAGACATTGCCACCAGCCACGCCTCAGGAGAAGAGGCGGTCGAAGCAATCTTCGACCGTTCCAACAGCAAGGCAAGGCGGGATGAGGGTGCCGACGAAGGCACCTCCAATCGTTCCACCAAAAGGAAAAACAAGAAGCAATGGCACGAGGACCCACTCGTGGCTGCTGCTGACCACAAGGGTGGTCGGAAGCCCGTAGAGGGCACTCCAAACCACTTCGAGAAAATGCTTGAGGGGTCATGCCCGAACCACGCCTTCCCCGTAAAGCATCTACTCAAGGACTGTGGCCTCATGTGGAAGTTCTTGGCTGAAAGCGCCAACAAGGGGGAGCAGGGGAAGGAACCTGCCCCCACTGCCGATGACGCCGAGGAGAAGGACAATGGCTTTCCAATGCCGGATGGCTGCCTCATGATCTTCGGAGGATCAATGGCCTACGACTCCAAATGACATTAGAAGGTCACGCACCGCCAGGTCTACACGGCCCAGCCGGCCACACCTCTCTTCCTCCGGTGGTCGGAGTCCGCCATAACCTTCGATCGGACCAACCATCCGAATGCCATCCCACATCCGGGAAGGTATCTGCTTGTCGTCGACCCGATCGTCGGCTCAAAGCGCCTCACCAAAGTTTTGATGGACAGAGGTAGCGGCCTCAACATCATGTATGCAAAGACGATCGACGAAATGGGCATCGACCAAACACACCTCCACCCAATCCGAGCGCCTTTCCACGGTGTCATCCCCAGAAAGCAGGCCACGCCACTCGAATAGATCGATCTGCTCATTACCTTTGGGGATCAGTCCAATTATAGGACTAAGACCCTCACCTTCTACGTGGTAGGGTTCCCCAGAACCTTCCACGCCATCTTGGGACGACCATGCTACGTGAAGTTCATGGCCGTCCCCAACTACACATACCTCAAGCTGAAGATGCCAGGCCCACACAGGGTCATCACCGTCGACACCTCCTTCCAGCGGGCTTACGAGTGCGAAGTCGAGTGTTGCGGCCACGCCACAGCAATCATCACCTCCGGGGAACTCGCTGCCCTTAGGGAGGAGGTCATCGAAGAAGCGCCCGACGCAAAGAAATCGACCTAGTCGTTCCAATCAACAGAGGGCTCCAAAGAGGTCCTCATAGACCCCAGCAACTCTAAGGGTAAAACGGTACGTATAGGTACCACGCTCTCCTCCGAATAGGAAAGCACGCTCGTCAACTTCCTCCGCGACAACAAAGACATCTTTGCGTGGAAACCCTCGGATATGCCAGGCATCCCGAGGGAGGTCATCGAGCACACCTTGAAAATCCATCTAGGCTCCAAGCCATTGAAGCAACGCCTGCACCGCTTCGACGAGGAAAAGCGTAGGGCCATCGGTGAAGAGATAGCAAAACTGCTTGCCACCGGATTCATCAGGGAAGTACACCACCCAGAGTGGTTAGCAAATCCTGTTCTTGTACGAAAAGAGAGCGGGAAATGGAGGATGTGTGTCGACTACACAGGTCTCAACAAGGCATGCCCAAAAGACCTGTTTCCTTTACCACGCATCGACCAAATAGTTGATTCCACCTCAGCGAGCGAAACCCTCTGCTTCCTTGACACGTACTCCGGCTACCACCAAATCGCGATGAAAGAGTCTGACCAACTCGCGACATCTTTTATCACCCCCTTCGGACCATTCTACTACGTCTCAATGCCATTTAGTCTGAAAAATGCTAGGGCCACTTACCAGCGTTGTATGCTCAATTACTTTAGGGGCCTCATCGGGTGGACCGTTGAGGCCTACATCGACGACATTGTAGTTAAGTCCAAACGGGCTGACCACCTTGTCGCCGACCTTGAGCAAACCTTTGCGAAACTCTGGGCAAATTGCATCAAACTCAATCCCGAGAAATGTGTTTTTAGGGTCCCAAGGGGCATGCTGCTCGGCTTCATCATCTCCAAGCGTGGCATCGAAGCCAACCTAGAGAAAATCTCAGCCATCACAAGGATGGGCCTGATCCAGAACATAAAGGGGGTTCGACGGGTCACGAGTGCCTCACCGCCCTTAGCTGATTCATCTCACGCCTCGGTGAATGAGGACTCCCCTTTATCGACTCCTAAAGAAAGCCGATCGCTTCGAGTGGACAGCCGAGGCCCAGGAGGCGCTTGACATGGTCAAGCTACTTCTGACAAAACCCCCGGTCCTAGTCCCTCCAAGGGATGGAGAATCCCTCCTGCTATACATAGCGGCCACCATGCAAGTGGTCAGTGCTGCCCTGGTAGTAGAACGAGAAGAAGAGGGGCATGCCCTCAAGGTACAGCGACCGATGTACTTCATTAGCGAGGTACTATCCGACTCCAAAACCCGCTACTCCCAAATTCAGAAACTCCTATACGCCGTCCTCATCACCAAAAGGAAGCTACGCCATTACTTTGAGTCACACCCTATGATAGTAGTGACATCGTTTCCCCTCGACGAGGTCGTCCATAGCCAGGACACCACAGGAAGAACCGCAAAGTGGGCACTCGAGCTGATGGATCAGGGCATCGCATATGCCTCCCAAACAGCAATCAAGTCCCAGGTGCTGGCTGACTTCATCGCGGAGTGGACCGAGGTCCAGATGCCACCAGCGGTCATCGATCAGTGCTGGACGATGTACTTCGATGGGTCACTGATGAAGAAGGGCATCGGTGTAGGGCTGGTCTTTATATCACCCCTCGAGGTCTGCATGAGGTACATGGTTTGGCTCTATTTTCCCTCATCAAATAATGTGGCCGAATACGAGGCACTCGTCAATGGCCTACGCATCGCCATCGAGATGGGCATCCAATGCCTCAACATTTGGGGTGACTCTCAGCTAGTCGTTAACCAAGTCATGAAGGAGTCTAGCTGCCACGACACCAAGATGGCTGCATACTGCCAAGAAGTTCGACGGCTGGAGGACAAGTTCGATGGCCTCGAACTTAATCACGTCCTGAGGCGCCTTAATGAGGCGGCCGATGCACTCATGAAGGTGGCGTCCGGTCGAGAGCCGGTGCCAATGGGCGTCTTTGCCAGTGACCAACACAAACCCTTGGTGCGCTACATAGGGTCAGAACGGGTCGAGGATGGCCTGTCTGATCCGGCCTCGAGGGCAGACCCACTGACTGCTCTGTCCGACCCCGAGGTCATGGAGCTTGAAGAGGATCTGGCTACAGAGCTCGACTGTCCAGATGACTGGAGAACGCCCTACCTCGACTACCTGCTCCGCAACACACTGCCAACGGACAAGACGGAAGCTCGATGGCTCACACGTCGCGCCAAGTCTTTTCTTCTTGTAGAGGGTGAACTCTACAGACGAAGCCACACCAGGATCCTACAGCTCTACATCCCCAACGAACAGGGAAGACTTTTGCTGAGCGACATCCATGGTGGGGTCTATGGCCACCATGCCACGCTAAGGACCTTGGTTGGAAACGCATTCCGACAAGGCTTCTACTAGTCCACTACAGTAACCGACGCCGAGCAAATCGTACGCACCTACGAAGGGTGTCAGTACTACGCTCAGCAGACTCACCTCCTGGCCCAGGCACTCTAGATGATCCCCATCATATGGCCCTTCGTGGTCTGGGGGCTCGACCTGGTTGGGCCACTCAAAAAGGCGCCTAGGGGGTTCACCCACCTGCTTGTCACCATAGACAAGTTTACGAAATGGATCGAAGCTCGACCGGTCTCCATAATCAAATCCGAGCAAGCCATGCTGTTCTTCCTCGACATCATCCATCGCTTTGGAGTACCGAACTCCATCATCATAGATAATGGCATGCAGTTCACCAGTAGGAAATTCATTCGATTCTGCGATGAACAACACATCCGGATCGATTGGACAGCCATCGTGCACCCCCGGATGAACGGGTAGGTCGAGCGCACAAACGGTATGCTCCTGCAGGGCCTTAATCCTAGGATCATCAACTGGTTGAATAAGTTTGGCGTGCGTTGGCTTGCCGAGCTCCCTGCGGTGCTCTGGAGCCTAAGGACAACTCCCAGCCAGGCCACTGGCTACACACCTTTCTTCATGGTCTATGGTTCTGAGGCCGTTCTCCCAATGGACCTCGACTATGGAGCACCAAGAATCAGAGCATACGATAAGCATGGAGCTGAGGCATCCCACCAAGATGCCATGGATGAACTAGATGAAGCCCGCGACATCGCCCTCCTCTGTTTGGCCAAGTACCAGCAGGCGTTGCGACGGTACCACAACCAACGGGTGCAGGACCAAGCCTTCAACATCGGGGACCTTGTCCCCCACCTCGTGCAGAGCAACAAGGACCGCCACAAGCTCTCCCCACCCTGGGAGGGACTGTACATCATCATGGAAGTACTCCGTCTAGGCGCCTACAAGTTGAAAACCATCAACGGCAAGGTCTTCACTAACGCCTAGAACATCGAACAGCTATGTCGTTTTTACCCTTAAATAAACGCATATTTCTTCTTATCAGTTCTTGTCTTTACAAATCCTCGATCTTTAGTGACATCTGACCCCTGCAAATTGTGAGGGGTCGGACTTCACTCGGGGGCTGATACAAATGATACAAGTACGTCAATCTTGCAAACACTTCCTATGTTACCTTTGCAAACATTCTCTAAGTTTTCCACTCTTCCCGTAATAAGTCCTAAGGACTAGGATTTTGGGAGCAAATTCTGACTACAACTGGTAGGACTGTGGGAAACCCACGCCCCAGCGGCTATGACTTCTTTGCTCACCAGCGTAATCAGAATTAGTTCACCCGCACTCCTAGTTTTTTGCAACTTGAGCCATGGGAAGGGTTGGGGGGCACCAAAACCTCTTCTACAAAAAGAGGAAGCTGAAAAGCTATTTGTCGTAACAAAAGATGAAAATTTGTTCATTTTTGCACAAATTCACCACTTACAAAGTGATTTCATCACAAAAAGGACTAATGTACTCTTAAAATTCAAAGGACTGTTCACTCGGGGGCTCCCCCACAAACTTATTCAATTACAGTCTCTACCTAGCTTTGCTACGAGTACTACTGCGGCCGCCGTGCCACGCTCTCCATCGGCAACATCCAGCCATGTACATGGGCCAGTTCGTCTACTACGGTCGTCGTGCCACGCTCTCCATCGGCAACGTCCGGCCATGTACACGGACCAGTTCGTCTACTGCGGTCGCCGCACCATGCTCTCCATCGGTGACGTCCTACCGCTCTGCGGGATCCTCGAAGGCGCCATCATCTGCAACGTTGAGCACCACGCCGGCAACTGTGGTGCCCCTACGTCGGGGCATCCAGGGACTACGCCATCGTCATCAGCCACAACCCCGACAACGGCATCTGGGCGGGGGCGCCTCCCGCTGAAGGAAGGCCACAACACACGACGGCAAAACCGACGATGTTCGGCACCCTCCAGTGCTCCTCCTCCTTCGGCAGCAGCGACCCCTCCTCAGCACAGGCGATCCGCTCCATCTCATCTACATTGGATGACCTCCAGCTTGACATCACGCTCTAGATTCATGAGTGGATCTGTGAGTTTTTCTCTCGCTGGCATTACCCTCTCTTACTTAGGAACTGATGCATTTGGTGGAAAGGAAGGAGAAGAGGTGGCGGCTTAGAGGCTGGTGAGGAGGTGGGGTGAGAATTCCTCTTCCCCCTATTTAAAGAAGGGGCTCAGCAGCTAAGGAAAGGTGAAAGGTTGGGACGAAAAACTCTCTGCCTTCCCCTATTCAATGCAAATGCAAAATCAATGCTAACAGAAATCTGAGGGGACACGACGGAGCCGGAGGGGCGCGCTCTGGTCGACAAGACATCGCCTGGTCAGACAGAACGTCATCTGGGCGTGGCTCGCCACTAATGCGCCCCAGGCGCAAGAACCGGGGCATGCTCACATGCAGGCAACTCTCCACTTCCCTAGGCAAGACCGTGGAACGACCCAATCATGGAACCCCCCTCCAGGGGGAGCCCAATGGGCCACCTGGGTCGATTGGGCGGCCTAGGCAAAACAACAAACGAACGATCGTTGAAAGATAAGCACCTCTGTTTACTTTGAGTGTTAATTTCTTTACCGAGCCTCTGACCCCGGCAATAGCAGAGGCATGGACATTGCTCGGGGGCTACCGAGGGTGTCTATTTGTTTAGACACCCCCTTCGCCTGACCCCTCCTTACGTTTAAAATCAGAAGCACGGTGTGTGGGTAGAAAACTTTGAATACAACTGGATGAACCGCCAGACCCTATGCCTCGATGGCTACGGTGTCTTTTCTTCACCAGCATAAATCAAACTCACAGTCCCTCGCACTGCAAGCCTCAGCTCTTGCCTTCCCGAGAAGGGTTTGGAGGGGTCTCCCTATAGAGCCACCTTCAGGGAGAAGCTGTCAGGTCGACTAAAATCAATCGAGCGGCTTGAATCGCCGCCGAAAGACAAAAAAATAGCGATGCTTATGCAGGTTACGCCACCTTCATCGCAAACATCAGGCCCAAATCCCACACGAACACATCTGGTTGGAGCTTCCCATCGCGCATATCACCAAGGTAACATTACCAAACCCCACTTTCGTTTCAATTAAGTAATACATTAAAACCATACATCCGAGCATTGCATATGCAAATCTCTGCATCTCAAACGCTTCGTGTTGCGTCATGAAGCGGCAGCCGCCTCATTCAATATGAGCGGCGATCGACTGAGGTTCGAAGGCCGGCCCGTGAAGGGCTCAAGGCCACCTTGCGTCAAACAGAGCTAGGGGAGAAAAATAGAGACGAGCCCTAGTGGCCTTGCTCGACCCTGCTCAGAAGCGGACAGGGATGTCTCGACCTTTCTCGTTCGATTCTAACCCCTAGCCAAACAAATAGAATCTCCATCGAGGAGAGGCCAACGGGCCACCGGAGCCTATCGAATGGCTCGGGCATCTATCGGGAGGCGGGTTAAGAAGTAGTGAAATGCCACATGAGGGCTCTATCGACCCCGTCAGCAAATGATGGACCCAGATTTCACACAAACATACCCGTTAGCGAGCTCATTGAGCGCAACACTCGAGCCATTGAGGCAAGTGTCGTCAGCTCAGCCCCTTCAATTGCGGAAACCAAGAATAGGGTAACACGCAAAAACATGGCCGACCCCTATCAGACCCTAAAGGGCTTGAGGCCACGAGTTGGATCAAGAGACCAAGGTTCGAAGGCTGACTCGCGAAGGGTCTGGGGCTGCCCCACATTGAACAAGAGTCAGGGGAGAAAATGTAGATGAGCCTCGATGGCCTTTGCCCAACCCGCATTGAGGCGGATAGGGTCATCTCAACCTTTTAGTTCAATCCAGCCCCTAGCCGAGCCCATAGAAACCCCATTGAGGGGGAATCTGTTGGAAGGCGGGGCAAGGAGCAACGGAATGCCACCCGAGGGCTTTGTCGACTCTGTCGCAAAGCAACGGGATCGGATTCCGCCCGAACATCCTCGTTAACAAGCTCATGAAGCATGTCAATCGAGCCATCGAGGCAAGTGACGTCACCTTAATCCCTCTAGTTGTGAAAAACCACTGATGGGGCGACAGTCACAAAATGAGCCGGCCCTTGACTGAATCCCCACCACGCGCGGGGCTCGGCGAAGGCCGGGCCAGCAATGAGACCGAACGTATGGTCACGCAACGATCACCGAAATCCCAAGTAAGATGTATGCACGAATACAAACGTAAGTTCGCTTCCCTCACTCCGGTCTCCAATAACATCCGACCCAAGCAACCGCAAGGGGTCGGATCTCACTCGGGGGCTGATAAAGGTACGGGTACCTCCTTTCTTTTTTTCGAAAAATTATTACAGCAGACCTCTTCCTCGCACCAAGACTGGCGGCAAAGTTCGGGGGAATAGATTGGTAAGACTACAAAAGGCCCACGTCCAGACGGCTACGGTAATTTTGCTCAACTAACACAATCAAAATTTCCCCTAAACACCATGGGCCCTACGGTCTTAACAAACGGAAAGGTCGATCACGTAAATCTTTTTATCGCAAAAAGGGAAGAAGGTAAGATCAAACAAATAAAACAAAAGTGCGAAACAAAGTCATGAATCCGCTTTCGGACACAAAAGTACCGACATTTGTTCACATATTACAAATAAGTGTTTATCAAACTTATTCAACTAACTACTTCCTCGTAGGGAGAATCGATCCTTTCAGCCTATTCACCAGGTCCCGCGCAAGGGGAGTCACTGCCTTCTCCATCTCATCCAGCTCAGCATCTTCATACACAGGCGCAACGCCTTGGCTCATTACCTCCAAGTTGATCTCCCGGTCATAATGGGAACGGGCAACGGCGAAGGCCTGGGTGATCCCGGCGTGAAAGGCGTCCTCCTCAAGTTGGCTTACCCGCGACATGATGCTTGCGACATGAGCCGTAAGTGAGCTGGTTCCCTCTAGCTACGCCACCCTCAGGGCGTTGATGACCACCCCGACAGCGGCTTGCAGAATTTTGTGTTCGTCGCTCTCGATCCGAAGGATCCCTCACACTTCAGTAAGCTCCTTGTCATCTGGGTGGGCCTGCTTCGAGCCTGCCCCCTACTCTCGGGCAGGGGAGCTCATCTCCCTTATCTCCAAGGGCGTGGCAATGGAGCCGCCCCTCTCCGTCAAAGCCTTGGGCAGGGCGGCAGCACCACCCTCCTCCGTCATCTCGTGGGGCGCAGCAACGTAGCCGCCTCCCTCCATCAGCACCTCGGGGGCAGCAGTAGGTTCACCTCCTCCCACCCACCGATCCTCCACCGGCACCCCGTGCGAAGCGGTGGACTCTCCGACTCCCACTGGCCTCGAGGACGGGCTAGAGGTTCGGCCCACCTCGGCCAACCTCACGGACTCGCTTCCCTCCGCGTGGAATGGGAAGGGCCCCTACATGGATGGGCGGGCACTTGTCAGCGTGTCCTCGTCCTCCAGGATGCCCCAATCCACGTCGGCAGCTACCTCGTCGTCATCATCGTCATCATTATCATCGACGTCATCACTGCTTACCTCCTCTCCTCGATCCCATGCCTGCTGCTTCCGTATCATCTCCTTCTTCTTGAGCTCCCTTGTCCTCTTGTTCCACTCGGCCGCGGTGTGATTCGCCGCCACCAGGACCCAATCCTTCGGCACTAGGGCCAGACTCTCCTTGAAGGAAAGTCTCCTTGGCTGGTCCTGCCATCCCAAAGTTAGCATCAAGGGGTCGGAAATTCAAGCAAAAAGAGGAGCGTGGGGAAAGAAAGCTTACGAAGTCAAAAAAACATGGGTCTGGCCGCATTGGGGGATGCCCCGGCACCGGATACATGTGGTCAAGGATGACGCTGGCGGAGTCCTTCAAAGGCTCCATCGCCTCCTTGATGCGCTGCGCCACCTCAGAGGGAGGAAGCGCTTCATCGACGAGCACCGTCCCTTCAAACGACACTCCAGGCACCATCCAAGGCAGGGGAAGCATGCGCGCCATCAGTGGCGCCACCCTCCTCGCATGGTAGGCACCAATGATCCCTAACCCCTTCATGCCCCGCTCCTTCAGAGCGTGGAGAGCGGTGAGAAGATCGGTGATGTGCTTCTTCTCCTTAGTCAGGATGCCCCACTTCCACGACTCCGGGGCCTCTTTGATGAGGCGCCCTGAATACTTTGACAGGGGGGCATTCATGTCATCCCTGACGTAAAACCACTACGAATGCCACCCCTTGTTGAAGGTAGACAGACGCATCAATGGGTAGCCGCTCGCCCGAGTATGGCGTAGATGAATGCTGGCGCATCCCATCGGCACACTCACCTCCTTCCCCCCAATCTGCCTCTTCGATAGGCTGACGATGAAGAAGTGCCGCCACAAATCAAAGTGGGGATCGATCCCCAGGAAACCTTCACACAGGGCAACAAATGTCGCCATATGTTGGACCCCATTAGGAGTAAGATGCTGCAACTCCACCTAGTAGTAATCCAACAGCCCCCGAAGAAATCTATGTGCAGGTACGGTGAATCCCCGCTCATGGAAGATAGCAAAGGACACGACATACCCTTTGGGCAGCGACGGCTCGTCCTCATCACCGGGCAGCAGCCACCCCTCAGCAGTGGCCGACGGGCGGAGGAGGCCACGGCCGACGAGGCCCTCCAAACGCCGAGGGGTAATGCTGGATCTGCCCCACAGCTCCATTGAGGCGTCAAAAAAAGTGGGTGCGAGCTCGACGGTGGCTGCGACGCGGGCGTGAGCTTGATGGTGGCTATGATGTGGATGCAAGGCTAACAATGGCGGTAGTACGGATGCAGGAGGCTAAGGCGATTGACGGTGGAAGAGTCAGACGCGAAGGCGAGGAGGCGGAATACGGAACCCTGGGGTGAACCCCGTGGTTTTATAGGGGCGACAGATGCGAGAAGAACAACCGTTCGCCTCGATATCCGAGCCTACCACGTGCACCGCCGCGTCACCTCACGGGATACGCGCCCGCGATCCCTATCCTTTCCCACCAAAACCGCGCTGGACGGTTCGCCTTCCCAACCAGACCGGACACCTTTCCCACAGAGGGGATATGGGTCAGAATGCTTCTTCTCTGGCCCACCTAGGCCTGGAACGTCCAGGGATCGGCCCAACGGTCTCGACGACCAACCCAACAGAGGATGGGCCCGTAAGCAACTGGGACATAGGTACACGAGCGTTAGTAGGGCCTCGATCCGAAGTCGAGCCCCAGCCAGGCTGACCCTAGACAAAATCCCCACGAATGGGACACCAGGGTTCCCTTAAAGCTTTCCGGTTGACGAAACCAAATCCCATAACCTTACCTGCAAAGGATCCGAAATTACCCCCCGGGCGGTCCTATCCGAATCACCCGGGGGCTCGGGGGCTACACCCAATGGGTGCGCTCGTGCGCACCCTCTAGCGAATCAAAATACCCTCCGAGCGATTCTATCCGAATCACCCAGGGGCTCGGGGGCTACTGTCGGGGACCTAATACCGAGGTACCCAATGAGGTGGGACTAATAACCATCGAACGTTGACACTCCCGATCAGATGAGAACGTTACTGCGTCTCTTGTTCGAAACAACGGAAGACTGGTTCCGCCTCGCCCGGCCCCCGAGGGCTAGGCTCCGCCTCCGACGGCCGAGGGTAGACTCCGCCTCGCCCGACGGCCAAGGACCAGCTCCGCCTCGCTCGACGACCGAGGGCAGACTCCGCCTCGCCTTACAAGTACACCCTGCTCCTTCATAAGGATAAGCGCAGGGTACGACATGACATTCGAGTCAAACACAGCACCAAGGACCATGCCCTGCGCCGCGGTAGGAAAAGTACCGCCAGGGTACGATGGGATGGGCGCTTTAGACCATTCCGGCATTGCAGAGTCCGAACAGTATTGTAGGCGTCGCCTTCAGCCCTCAGACACGGAACCTGACATAGACATACGACAACCACTACGGTCCAGGAAGAGACTCGCGCCCTCTACAATGATGGGTGAACTGTCACCACGCCGTGGTCCGAAAGGAGCGGCGCCCGCTCCACGACCCCTTGGGCCCACCACTCTGTTCAGAGCACTCGCTTCGGCCTCCGGACGTCCTCTCTGATCGGAAGGCCTTGCCCAAAATGCTACTTTCGACCCCGCGTCCCTTCGACCGGGGCTCGTAGGAACTAGAAGACGTGCGGAAAAAGGCAAGGCAAGGCTCACAAGTCAAAACCACTGTACCAGAGACCATACCCTGCGCGGAGCAGTACTCTGCAGCCACCCTGACATTCTACAGTAACATCGACAGTGTTGTAGGCGCCTACCATTATCTGGTGCCCGCCGGTATGGGCAACAAGGCTTGGTAGACGTGGACAACAAGGCTCGGTAGCATACGCGCCCTTTCCCTCCCACTTGTAAAGTCGTCCCCTTCATCTATAAAAGGGGGTGCGCTTCCTCCAACAAGGGGGACCGACTCTTGACGGATAAGTTGAACACACACAATACTTCATACACAGCTGAGCTGCGACCAAGCTCTCGGCAACCTTCTCGATCATTCCATCAGAGACTTGGGACTCGTCCCTCTCTCGACAGTTTTGTACCCCCCTACTACGAACCATTTTCGGTACTAATGACACGAGCAGCAGCAGCAAACTAGACGTAGAGACATTTAGCTCGAACCAGTATAAACCTCGTGTCCTTTAGTGCACCATCTGGGCCTAACGCGTAATAATCATAAATTTACTAGCCAGTGTTTGTTCGAAACACCGACACTTATATACAATTATTTATAGTGCCATATTTTCTAAAACTGTAACTAGCATGTGTGCGTTTACATCAAATTGTAACAAATCTGAATTCAATTCTCAGGGAATGCTTGGCCATATAAGATTGGCATGGGTTCGTTGTGGCAGAAGTTGCAGGAATGCAAAAGTATAGTAAAGTGGACAAAATGAGGACAGTCATGATGAACTTTGGTTTGCAGGGCCAAGCTTTCCAACCTAGATACTAATTACGGTCAACATTATCCACCAACTACAATTAAATTGAAACTGTACCAATATTGCAACTGTAAGTATGCTTAAAATGATCAACTGTAAGTATACAGAACACATAGCCAACAATGAAACTAACAGAAACACACACTCGATCTCTTCCCTTCCCCAAAATCGATCCTTGCTCGAGAACATAGAGAAAATAAGAGAGAATCTAATCACACAAGTAATAAGTAAAACTTACCAGCACAGCTACTGAACATCAACATATATGGCATTGGTGAGGATGCCGGCGACCCCCGACTGGCCAACAGCAGCCGATTTTGTCTTGATGGCATGACGGCCCTCCACGTCCACCGCAGCGACCCTGCCTCTTGACATAAGTGACAGCATTTGCAGACCTCCAGTCGACTTCGTTGGGGTGGCGGCGAGGTGGTCGAGGTCGATGACGGGCAACTCCTCCAGCTCCGGGGGAGAGGGGCTCCCCAGTGTTCCCAGTGGATTTTGTTTGCCACACTTTCTGTTTGCCTAAGGTTAGGTATGGTAAGGTTAGGCACGAACCAAACATGCCCTATATGGCTATATCTGATTCACTGTTTACTGAATGAATATGCTTGAGGAATATAGTTTCTTTGTAATCCGCAATAACTTCAGCATCACTGGGAAAAATGCTACATAACTGTTTATCGTGCTATTGCTATTCATCTTGTTTTTGAAAGCGTTCTTGAAACTATATCGATATACTGCCTTTTTTTTAACAAGGACCTTGAATCATTTGGGAAATTTAATGCAGGTTGGACATTCAGCATATGTCGATTCTCCACTCGGGCCAGATGCGTTCCGAGAATATGAAACCTTACTTATTCAGGACCATGATGAGCTTCTTAAGAAGTATGAGAAGTTAGACAGACATAAAGAAAACATTCATAAAACAGCGAGTGATTTCAACTGTGACATTGATAATTATTCTAAGTGGGGTTCTGGGGTGCATTATGGCTCTAATTCTGAATCCAGCCCAACGAAAAGGGATTTTTTTGATGACGACATGGGCCAGGTAGAAGCAAGAGGGAGAAGGTTGTCTGTAGCTGTGCGTCACTTTCCGATGATTTTTTCTCCTATTTCCTCAAGGGTTTTTGTTTTGCCCTCTGAAGGCATAATTGATGACATGTACACAGTATGAGATTTCTTGCTAAGCATTATTTTGCGATGTTTTCGCTCAGTTCAATGTTGAATCAATTCGTTTAAGCCTGTGTACATGTTCAGATACGATGTTTAAAAGAAATGCCATCTTGTAATATTAAACATTGGTGCAGATAAGTTATCAAGCTTCAAGGACATACATGTCATTGTTCCCTTAGCACAGACAATCACACACCAAAAGAAAATCAAGTTGCCAAACCCATTTATTTCTCCAGCTAGCAGATTCTCAGGACAGCTTGATTCTCAGGACAGCTTGATTTTTAGAGAATCACTGCTCACAGAAGCTTTCTTATTTATTTATTTATTTTCACGGGGGGCACTCCTTGGTCTCCAAATTCCAGTAGCACCTGCATTTTCAACCAAGGAGGTAATCAACAAAGGTAAAGCCACTTGTAGAAAACTTATATACAATTATTTATAGTGCCGTTAGATTAGATGCATTGAGTTATAATATTTTCTAAAACTGTAACCAGCATGTGTGCGTTTACATCAAATTGTAACAATTCTCAGGGAATGCTTGGCCATATAAGATTGGCATGGGTTCGTTGTGGCAGAAGTTGCAGGAATGCAAAAGTAGAGTAGTAAAGTGGACAGTCATGCATGATGAAGTTTGGTTTGCAGGGCCAAGCTTTCCAACCTAGAAGATACTAATTACAGTCAATATTATCCACCAACTAGAATTAAACTGAAACTGTAAGTAAATTACCAATATTGCAACTGTAAGTATGCTTAAAATGATCAACTGTAAGTATACAGAACACATAGCCAACAATGAAACTAACAATCGATCCTTGCTCGAGAACATAGAGAGAATCTAATCACTCAATAATAAGTAAAACTTACAGTACATACCAGCACGTACAGCTACTCAACATATATCGCATGGGTGAGGATGCCGGCGACCCCCGACTTGCCAACGATCCCGCGTTGTTGGCCGCGACGTTGATGTTGATGTAGCCGTGATCGCCCCCATGAATTCTTGACTATCCAGTAATGCTCGCCCAGATCGTCGACGTCGTATCCCACGACCAAGACGGCGTGGGTGAGGGTGGTGGTGCCCGCCCCATAGTAGACGGGGCCGCGGACCCTCGGATCCCAATGAACGAAGTCCGCGTCCACCCCGATAAGAACAGGTATCGGCTCT
Organism: Miscanthus floridulus; assembly: GCF_019320115.1. Taxonomy (NCBI): domain Eukaryota; kingdom Viridiplantae; phylum Streptophyta; class Magnoliopsida; order Poales; family Poaceae; genus Miscanthus; species Miscanthus floridulus. The sequence goes on from NC_089595.1 coordinate 9,492,580, forward strand.
TGCGACACCTCCAGCTTCAGATTCATCGCGTTGAACCTCTGCAGTCTAAACCAGCCTGATACTTTCGCGGACCAGTGAAACCTGCCAGTGTCGCAAATGCCCCGAAACCCCTGGTATGGGTGGTACTCGGACTCGGATGGTATACCGCCCACCTGCTTGATCAGAGCAAGTGCCGCATACCTACTGCCGCTGCTGCAGTTACTTCTGTGGTCGACGTACGGGTAGGTACAGCGGTGGACCCAGAAAATATTTCAGGGGGCTGAACAACACTGTTGGTCGATCTTAAGTCTCAGCCCCTACACTATAGAATTTTTCCTAAAAAATCATAGGGCTCCACGGGGGTTCCACTGCTGCGAAATTGGTAGGGGGGCTTGAGCCCCCCGCCACACCGCTGTGTCCGCCCCTGGGTAGGTACAGTCGAGGAGGAACTGGGCCGAGAGAGAAGCCGCCGATTTACTCCTGTCCTGATGGCCTGACGGCCCTCCACGGCAGCGGCTGTGGCGAACGCCCAACAGCTGCCGCAGAGACCCTGGTCCTTGACATCAGTGACAGCATTTTCAGACCTCCAGTCGACTTTGGTGGAGAGATCTTGCGTGGCGGCGAGGAGGTCAAGGTCGATGACGGGCAACTCCTCCAGCTCCGTGGGAGAGGGGCTCCCCACGCACGACGTGGTTGCCACGACCTCGTCAAAGGACCGGTCGCCGAAGACATTGAGGGCCATCAGCTCGCCCACGTGTCGCTGCTTGTCGTGGAGCATGTGGGCGTTCGCCTTGAAGGTCATGAAGCGGCCGGGCTCGCGCACCACACCATGGTGAGCAGCCCATCGGCCGTATAGCTCCCACAGAGCCTCGTCGCTCTCCAGGTCCTCCGCCGTGAAGTAGAAGCCGGCCTGCACCGTGGCCACCAGGGCCAAGGCAGCCACGAGCACGAGCAGAGCGACGGCGGCTTTCATCTTGGAGAGCTAACAAGGGCCGCCGGCGATCCAGACGAAGGGGAGGGAGGAAAAATAAATTTCTAGGGTTTCTACTGTTGTGTCTGTGCTTTTATATGTAAGGAGGGTTTATGTGGGCTGCTAGGGACCTTCGGCTAGGCCGAAAATTCAAATTGAGCCGAATTATTTTGCCCGGTACCATTTTTTCTCGTAAAAAGTCCACTTCCCTCCCTCACCTTTTACGAAAGTGTGTTCTTCCTCTCTGAACTTCAAAACCAGACAAACCACCTCCCTCAACTTTTTAAATCATGCATTTTACCTACCTGGAGCGGTTTTAAAGGTGGTTTTATCTTTTTTTTATTTATTTTGGCTAAATCGTTGAGAAATTATAGTAAATCACAGAAAAAACATAAAATAGAAACTATTATTTTATTGGACTCCACATGAGTAGATCTACACAGTGAATATATAATATGGTATGCTTTAGTACAGAGTTTTTGCTGTAGATTTAGATCTATGCTTTTCTGTAATTAATTAGAATAATTTATAACTATAGTTTCTATGATTCAATTGTAGTGAAATTTTTATGGTGGTCTAATTATTGTATGTTTGAACTGTAGTAAAATTTGATTTCCGCCTCCAATTTTTGAGAGCTTTGGTTGTTCGTAGCAGTTTTACATGCAGTTTAAGGAACGCATCCTGTGTGTTCACTGGTTTTACATGCAGTTTTACATGTTCGTAGCCAGCACGATGAACCCAGTGAGACTCAAATCTGAAGCCCCAGTAAAAGTCGAGATTAACGTCTCCGTATAAGAACAAGGCGTTGTGATCGGATCCCAAAGACACCAAAGCACGGAGATTAGTTCTTGGGATTAACTAGGCATACACTATATTATTTAAATACATAGAAACAGAAATATATTTAGAAAAATCAAAATATCTTGTAATTTGGAGTGAGCGGGCTGAGTGAAATTTCAGGAATTTGCCCTTCTACCGAACAGCCATGCATCATCGCCCACGTCACTCTTTTCATCACAGCTTGTCTTGTCGTAACAAGGATGGTGTAATGCGTTTTTATTCTATTTTTCTCCAACCATTCCTGGTGCAGTGTACGTACGTAATAATGCTTCTGCTGATAATAATAGTATTTATCTGACTTTTATTTGCCCCACCTGAGAACCCTAATTTGGTTTTGGTAATTGATAAAACTAATTGTACTAACTATCTTCATGAGTATGTGAGATAGGTTAAGTACATTGGAATGGTGGAGCTAGAAGATGGACATGTGGTGATGATCAAGCTCTAGCTCAGAAAAGAAGAAAGAGAAAAATAAAATTCTATAGGCTTAAGGCAAAGGTATAAAATAGGATATTTGTTTTATCGATCAAGATACAATAGAGAGCATGATCAGATTTAGGATAAATAACTGAAGAAAGAAAATTTTTAATCGCAATGGTCATGTCTCTCTCCCGTTTCCTCAGCTCATCGGATGGATAAACAAATAAAATAATCAAATATGCGAGCAATGCGCCATTGCTAAAGATAAATGGTTGGAGCAGTCACCGTTTACGTTATCTGTAAGATGATCTGGCGGTGACACGTCGGTGCTATAGAAAGCTGCTCACGTTAAGAGCAAGGCTAATAATACAGCTGGCTGGCTGGCTGTAAGGTTTTTTTTAGCCTTCTCTTAGCCTACTCATATAGTAGTTAGCTCTTTACAGTTAATACATGGCCCATTTGTCTCTCTCACAGACTTTTTTAGTTCTTGTGCCCAAACCGGCTGTAAGCTTACAGCCCGCTTCTCCTCTCTCTCCTCTTCTTTCTCCTCCACCTCAGTATTTAGTCGACTTACAGCCTACTTATTATACTCTAACTGCTGTGGGCCACCTCTCTTCTCTTTCCTCCAACTCGGCACAAAAGTGACGTGACTGCTTTATAATACTTGCTCTGGGAGGATAGTGCATGTGTTTCTCTGCCGTGGGAGAGGGCAGACAGGAGTTGCATGCCTGTCTGCCAAAATTAACGCTTGTTCAAAAAAAAAGTGCTACAGTATCTATTACATCGAATCTTACGATACGTGTATAAAGTATTAAATGTAGACGAAAAAAAAATTAATTGTACAATTTGATTGGAAATTACGAGACGAACGTTTTGAACCTAATTAGTCCATGATTGAACACTAATTGCCAGATAAAAACGAAAGTAATACGGTAGCCCAAATTCTCAAATTCACGCAACTGAACACGCGCTTAGAGAGAGGAGCGGCGCCGGCGCTAGCTCGTGGCTAACGGAATAGTGCGCAGGGCGTTGTCGCATTGCCATTGGCTTGCGCTGGTTCTGCCGTTTGGTGTCGTCCTTTTGCCGTTCGCTGCCGTCTCCGCCCGTTGGCCGGCTTGTGCTTTTTGTTGGGGAGCCTGGCCCGCGTGTCAGCGTGCTGGTGCGCTGGTTTCTGTAGCCGTTGGGTGGCCAACGGCGCTGGCTGAAGGGGTATTTGCCTGGCTCCTTCCCTTCTTTCTCTTTCACTCTTCTCCACTTGCTCATACTCTCGAGAACACAAAGAGAAGAATAAGCTCCTCCTCCCTTCTCTCTCCCAATCTTTGTGCTAACTCGATTTGAGAGATTGAGGCCGGATTCAAAGTGTTGATCTTGTGAGCTTGAAGTGCATCTCCTCCATCTCAAAGCTTAGTGCTCATTCAAGAGAGGAATTAGGGAAACCCTAGTGTGTGTGCATTTGATTTCATATTTGGTGGCACCAGGTGGTTATTGTGATTGTGGATTTCTTGTTACTCTTGGTGATTACCGTCACCTAGACGGTTGGTGATTTGGTGATTGTGTCCGCCTCCAATCAAGGATTGCATTTGTGACGGGTTCTTGATCCTTCCCCGCGGGAGATCGCAATTGGATACTCTAGTGGATTGCTCGTGGCTCGTGGAACCTCATCTTGTGTTGGTTGTGCGGCACCCGGTAGCGATTTTGGCGTGTGATGCCAATTAGCGCGTAAACCATCAAGTGAGTGATTCGCCACAACGAGGACTAACTTGCCGGCAAGCAAGTGAACATCGGTAAAAAAATATTGTGTCATCCCTTGCCGAGGATACTCCAGTGGCTTCTTTGCTGTCGTAGCAGAACATAATGAGAAAAGTAAGGGGCCGTTTGGTTCGCAGGACTAAATTTTAGTCGCTATCCCATCGAATGTTTAGACACATGCATGAAGTATTAAATATAGACTATTTACAAAACTAAAAATATAGATTGAGACTAATTTGTGAGACGATTTTTCTAAGCCTAATTAGTCCATGATTAGACACTAATTGCTACAGTAAAAGTGCTAATGACTAGCTAATTAGGCTTAATAAATTCGTCTCGCGGTCTACTGAGGGAATCTGTAATTTATTTTTTTATTAGTATCCGAACACCTCATGATCCATCCATTGTAATATTCGATGTGACGCCAACTAAACTTTAGCTCCCCGAACCAAACACGGCCTAATTGTGAGCGAGAAGGCGTGGCAGAGGCAGAAGGTTGCTCCCATGAACCGTGGCCATGCAGTAGCTGCGGGTAATGTTGGTCAGATTCCGAAGCATCACGTCACTTTACAATTACTGGGCTAGGTCGTTGAACACTTTAAAAAAGTTCGTAGGTGAAAAGTTTTTGGGTGTCACATCATAGATGTCGGAAGAGATATTCGGATAATGATAAAAAAAACTAATTACATAACTCGGCTGGAAACCACGAGACGAATTTATTAAGCCTAAATAATCTATCATTAGCACACATGTGTACTGTAGCAATTATGGCTAATCATAGACTAATTAGGCTTAAAAGATTTGTCTCGCAAAATCCATGCAAACTGTACAATTAGTTATTTTTTTATCTATATTTAATGCTCTATGCATGTGTCTAAATATTCGATGTGATGGAGCAAAAATTTTTTGGGTAGGAACTAAACACACCCTACATATACACCCAGCTTTTACCAAGATTTTGAACAGCGTGACTGAGAAACATACTTTCATGTAGCTGCACAGCACATAGATGGAACAAAAGAATGCATGGTAACAAAAGCGCAATATATTAACTTGTTCGTGATATAAGAGTACAGCAGCCAGGTTGTTCCCTAGCTCCTGAAGCACAAGGAACAAAAGCACAACCAAACGACACCATACAGCTGCGGTGATCTATAAAATGACCTGAGCTATATATGCCCCAGAATAGGGGAGAGAATCGCCAGACAAGCGGTAAAGAACATGTAAGAACAGATATCTTGGCCATCAGGACTATTTCGAACAACTCGCCAGTTTTCAAACTGAGTACAGATACAGAAGCGGAATTTTCCGGGAATTCATCAGGAACATAAATAAGGCACTCAGGAGAGAACTGATCAGACGTTATGTAGCTGTATATGATATCACCTAAGGTTGCCCTTCCATTCTGAAATCAAGTTTGGTGCAGCATGTTCAGAACTGACACTGAGAAAAGCTGTGGACAGAACGCATGGTATACCTTTGGTAGGGAGTCAAGATAAGATTCAGGGACCTCCATCTCTGCTAAAGCATTGCTGTTGACGGCCATGGCAGCCTCCAGGATTTGGTTTGCATAATCACGTTTGTGCTGTAGCTGCTTCCTTGTTTCATTGTGAAGGCCACCGGGAGGCACTGGGAGCCACCATTTCTCGCATATGATCCAGCATTAATCTAACTCAAACTAGTATACAAAAAAAAAATTAGCTGTCTGAAAGCTCCTAACAGAACAAACACATATTATGTTTATTTATCTAAACTAAATCACAACTAACAGGTGACGGGGAGGCCAATTGATAGTAATCATAAGTTCAGCTATCAGAGCAAATATACAGACAAGCCAATCTGCAGTTAGAAATTATTCTCAATTGATTTGATGTCTGATTCAGCACAGGTCATAGAAGCCTAAAATAACTGGTAAGGGGATTGTACAACTAAACAGAAGATGAAACACAACAAACAGAAATCATGTTCACTTAGGCATCTTCATTCAATTCAGCGATGGTACCCAGCAGGAATGACTCAACAAAATCAGTGCGCGACGCCGAAGACGTGCTCGCCATCGCGGATGACGGGGCCAAGCGTCACGTTCTCCTCCTTGGCCAAGCGACACCACACACAAATAGTTTAAGTTAGGGATTGGGTTCTAAGTTTTGCACAGCAGGAAGGGAAGAGAAGGGACCTGAGAACCTGGTGCGTGCTCATCACACATGGGCACGGCTCCAACCTCCCCGCGCCGCCCTAAGCTGGATCGAGGCCAGGCGGCCTCCTCCGCGTCGCCCTAGGCCGGATGAGGGCAGCTGTGGGGTCATTGCCCCTGTGCACGCACGAGGGCAGCCGTCGCTGCTAGCCGCCGCCACGTCCCGGGCTCTGGATCTCTCCCTCTCGAGGCTCCATCTGGACTTCTGGAGTGCGAGGCTAGGGTTTGACACGCCGAGGAAGCCGCTGCTGCGCTAGAAACGAGGATGGGGGGAAGGGGGGAAAGAGGCGCAGGAAGAGGGGGCGCTGGTGTCTGGAAGAGGGAGGTCCCTGGAAGAGCAGAGGAGGAGACGGTAGGGTTTCAAGACGTTTTATTCCAAGTCTGGTATATCGCAGCCATCCATTCCATGATCCAACGGCTGAGAGAAAGAGGACTTAATTTGGGCTGAATCTTAGCATCATTTTGAGGCCCAACGTAGACACATATAAGCCTAAAATACCCGATACCCATTACCCGTACCCGAACCTGGACCCGAATTACCCGAACCCGAGGTACCCGATCCCAAATTCGGATAGCGATTTTGATTACCCAAAATTAGTTTGGGTAATTCAGGTAATATCCCCCGGTACCCAAACTACCCGAACTACCCAAAGATTTGTTTTTGTCTTTGTATTTATCATGTATTGTTAGCTGAACCATTTAACTTATCATTTTATTAGAATATAATTCTCTCTATTTGAATGAGTGACTGTAATATATTATTCTCTACAAATTGCTATTGAAATTCTATACAAATTGCTGCTGAAATTATGTATAGATCGCTATTGAAATTTAGTGTAGTTTGTTGTTTTCTGTAAATTTGGGTATATCGGGTAATACCCGAACCCGAACCCGAATTATCGGGTACCCGAATTTGCGGGTAGTGTTTTTTCGGAGGTAATATCGGGTACCAATTTTCATTACCCGAATTTTGAATTACCCGAATTACCCGACCCAAAAAAATCGGGTAACCCGAACGCCCAGGCTTAGACACATAGTCTGAAGTTTTTTTTCTTTTTTTAATTTGTATAATAAACTTTGAAAATAATTTTGGAATTGTAAATTATTTCAATTGAACAAGTCATCACAACAAAGTTGTACAACTTATCAAGATCTATAGCTTTCGTTTTGTTCATTTCTCCATCTGACTTTGTTTGAACCATTCAAAATTTGAATTTCAAAATATTACAACCTCAAATAGAATTTTGGGACATAAAATGTTTTCAAATGGAAAAGTCGGAACTAAAAAAGTTGCACAAATTATTGAGATCTACAAATTTTATTTTTCTAATTTTTCCATCCGACTTTGTTCGAACAATTAGAAATTTAAATTTTAAAATATGAAAACTTCGAACAAAATTTTTGGATAACAAATTATTTTAACTGAAAAAGTCGCAAACAACAAAGTTGTAGAGACCGTCAAGATCTACAGCTTTTGCTTTGGTCATTTCTCCATCCGACATCATTCGAACAATGCGGTAGTACACATGTTCACAATTGGATATATCTTCATACTCTTCCTATATAACTATATGAGAGAGATATCAAATCATGAACGTTGTGTGATGTCACTTTGTTAAAATCATTTTAGTTTTTTATCTAATGATTATGTAACAAACCATGCAAATTTGTACATTTTTTTGACAAAATTTAGAAGCATTACAATTATTTTATGTTAATTTAGGAATAGAAAGATGAATTATTTCTAGCAAAAAAATGTAGAATTTCAATTGAAAATTAACTCAACTGCAAAATTGTAGACCCCATCAAGATCTACAACTTTGATTTAGGTCCTTCCTCCGTATGAGTTCATTTGAACAATTTAAAATTTAAATTTCAAAATTTGAGAACTTCAAACAGAATTTTGGGGGCACTAAGAGAGTGTTTGGTTCCCCGCCATGGTTCGCCATACTTCACTTGCGGCACGCCACACCTCAGAAGGCTGCTGTTTGGTTGAGTAAAAAGCTGCGGCAGCCACAGACCGTCCCAGTATAAAATCTCGCCACAGCTTAGGCGTTGGTTTTCTCCGCCACCGCCACAGTCCGCCACGGTTTGGCGTGGCGTATTGAGGCTGGGAAGCAAACAACCCCTAAATGATTAGTAGAATAAAAATAGTTTTTGCAACACATATAGGTGTACAAAACGTTGGATGGAAAAAAAATTAACATAGGTAGGAAAACGGAGGGGTTGATAAAGAAAATCGAACCCACGCCTTCACATACTGTTGTCGCCAGGTTCACCAATAAGCTATAAATAGAACACCTGACTAAATCCACCGTTTTTATAGAAAAAAAAGAGTGGTCGGCAGATGGTGTGATGTGCATGTTGGCACCGCAGCCATGCAAAGTTTTTTTCACTTGTGAAACCCTTGGCGGGCCGGACTCCGGCGGACGGCTGTACCACAGCCCACCACTTTGCTACGATCTCGTGGTTGTGCTCCTAGACATGAGTACAGTAGTCACGGTATTTTGGTACACTTGGGTTTCGCTTAATCAGAGGAAAACTGTAACGTAACTTCGGAGTTGCCTGAGGTGCAGGTCACTTTGGTCGCCAAGATCTGAAAGCTGCAATACTTTTTTTTTTGAAAGATATTACGCCTATTCTTTCCCCGAGGGAGTATATTTTAGCAAAACCTACCTAGTGGGGGGAAAAAAATAAACATGCATGATGCTTTCCTTAACCGACAAAGGTAATAATAAGCTTTGGCCGGGCCGGGTTTTTTTTTTTTTTTTTTTTGGTTTTGGTTTTGCATCGATTGGCCTTGTGATCCACGAGAACTAAAAAAAGAGCATCGGAGGAATATTATTTTGTTTGAACAACAACAGAAAGGTAGATCCGTATCGGACCTGGATCTGTGAAAAGGATCGGAAAGCTGCCTTGCCTAGTTGCCTTCCCTACTCACCTAACGCACGCCAATGAGACGAGCCTGCCTCTCCTTTTCTTTCGAAAAAAAAAAATTGTGGACCACAAGATTTTAAATTTTTTAGGCACCGAGGAGTAGAGAGGAGTATTTTTTAAGAATAAAAAGTATATAAATTTACAGGCAATTATTAGAAGGGTATTTTTATATAAAAAGTACCACGTCTTTTAAAAAATTAAATTGTATTCAAGTTTTTTTTTCTAAAAGAAAAGACACCTCAATTCTATAGCATTTCTTTTGCAGGGTACAAAATGACGCACACACTTCACGCTCACACCATTCGCACACACGCGCGCATGAGTCCATACACATGGGAGGCTCTAGCTCCCGTGCGTAGGAAACACACAAGCGTGCATATACCCTACCTTTCTTTGGAAAAAAAATTTAGAAAACACTGCCACACTAGGTTCAAATACTAGTGGCTAGCGCTTCTCAGTGGATAGTGCTACCACCGACCATCGGACCTTTTACCAATTCTATAGCATTCGATGTACTTTGTGGGACTTGTTTGCAACCAATTTTATGATTTACTCTATCCATCCTATAATATAGTCTATTCTAAAAATTTTAAGACAACTTAAGGAAACACTCAAATGACGCATGTACCCATAAATTATACCCCATTAAAGAGTTTCTCCACAAATTATGGTTTTCTTTCTAAAAAACAATTTGCCAAATCTAGGCATAGTCATCACATAGAACGCATTATATTTCCATATAAATTTTAGAAGTCACAATATACTATATTTCAGGACGGAGGGAGTATGGCTTAAATTATATTTAACCTAGTGCTAACAAAAAAATATATATACTAGGATGCTATCTGATCGTCTTCGAGCCCCCCAACGTTCGTTCTTAATTAATGAAAACATCCTTGACAAATTCTTTCGTAGTTGTTCGTCTTCCGTAAACCTAAGAATTTCACCCCTGACTATGAAATACGAATGCCCTCCTGGTTGTCCCTATCAATCATTACTTCGACGATTCGTAGGCCGACACAATAGGACCAGAATACTACGATGTTATCCCATGCTAATGTATCCAAAGGGGATGGTTTGCTTTAAGCACTCTAATTTCTTGAAAGTAACAGCGCCGGAGGCACAACTCGGACGAAGTGCAGATCAAAGACAATGCCGTAAAAAGAGTTGATGTAGAAAAAGGTGAAGACAGTAAGCGTGCTGACGAGAATGTTATGGCAATGCCTCGATATAATAATCCTAAGAAGGCAAACAATGCAAATGTGAAAGGACCTAGGATGCCGTCTAGAGGGGGGTTGTCGATGCGGGACCCACAGGATACTCCGCAAGGAAGAGAGAAGATCTAGTCCAACTAGGATTCTCTCCATATAATCTTAGTAATAGTATTATTCTGTAATCCTACTAGGAACTCTCATTGTAAACCGACTAGAATTCTGACCTCCTGACTATATAAGGGAGGATAGGGTTCCTAGAGATGAGACTTTTTAGAGAACAATTGTATAACACAACACTTTACAATCAATCCAACGCAAAGGCAAAACGCCGAACTGGACGTAGGGCTATTACTTGATCAATGATCGAGGGCCCGAACTAGGATAAATCGACTGTCTCTTGCGTTAACCGTCGAGTTCCGCATACACTGAAGCCCAAACAATACTGCCCCGGGGACCCCCGTGGCAGGCTATCGGTGGTCAAACATCGACAGCTGGCACGCCAGGTAGGGGCTTTCGACGACTTTGCATCCGAGAGCTCGATGGACCTCGACAACATGATCTTCTCAAAGGGATCAACCTTCATCTTCAGTTCGTGGATCTACAAGGCAGGCGACGATGGCAAGCTCCAAAACCGTCTCCTCAAAAATTCAGATCATCATCAGGACTTTTTCACTTCGGCAACAACGACAGATCAGCTTGCCGGAAGATTCACGCAGCTCGTGATGTCTAATCCGACTCAGATTTCATGACTTCACGCATCCGATTCAAACTCAGGTTCCGCTTCCAAGACAGAGCCTTATCCGAGTTCTTTCGGAAAACCGAGTTCTTTTCTAACAAAGCTCTGGAACACGACGTCAATCTATCAAGAATACTACTCGGAGTACACTCAGAAGAAGTCGAGCCCTCTTTCGTTTGGACTCCACAACATGGCAACGTTTTATCAGACACGGCCCGAAGGATCCACTAATCCGGTGCTTAGAATGCCACTGAAAGGAGCCCAGGAAGGTCTCGTCTTAACTATAACATCTCAAGACTGCATCGTCCACTGGCCAGGATCCGTTCCTATGGATAGCGGCACTCAACTAGTCGACAACGCGACAACAACAGCTCTACCCTATCAAAAAGGAGACTCGATCTGTGACCTTGAAGCCTCTACTAAAGTTATCAGCAACTCTGGCAGTACGGAAACCATAGACGATGACAGAACAACTCACGCTAGAGAAGTATTCATGATTCATCGTCCTCGGTCACCATTAATCCCCCCAGAAGCACCTGACGTCAGGTCTTCAGATGAATCCGAATCCAACATATCACTATTTATCCAAGGGCACGATGGCGAGACTGAGAGTCAGAGGCAAGCTAGAGAGAGAAAGAACAAATTGAAACAAGGACATCAATGCAATGCTAAGCAGCGAAAGGACACTTGGATCAAATATGAGTCAGACCTAGCTGAGTACAATAGAAGAAAATCAGAGCGAGAGGTCGAAGAAGGATGAGCAGCGAATACACCCTACGATAAGATTTGAGAAGCACTAGAAGAACTCAGGGCGACTTCATATTCCAATGAAAAATAAGAATAGCTTTAGGACTTCCTCCGATCAACAGTCCTTAGGACACACGACGGAAGGGCAACATCTCATGAACAAGAAGATCAAAATCAAAGGAAGTCCGCCTTCAAGAGACTTGGACCAAGTGGAAGTCACAACAGAGAAAGTAGAAGAAATCATAGTCAAAATGACCGAGTCGAACAACCAAGAAAGGCCAGAAGCAAAGCACCTACTCGGACTACCACGCAAAACTACTCTCACCAAGACAACAGTTGGCAAGAAGGGGGCGCTGAATCAGAATACATAGAAGCCAGAATGCACGATAGATTCCCCTGTTTTGCAAACAGACTTGCTTCAATACGACTACCTCATAAGTTCAAGCCGTCCAACCACTCTAAGTATGATGGCAAGACCAAACCAAAGCAATGGCTCAGGATCTACTCGCAATCGATTGAATTGGCCAAAGGAGACGATGACATCAAGACCTTGTTCTTTCCCATGGCCTTAGAAACCATGCCACTGCAATGGTTTGACAAATTAAACCTAGGATCAATCAAAAATTGGGAGGACTTGTAAAGAGCTTTCTGTGAAAATTTCATGGGTATTATTACACACCCAATCACCCATGCAAAGTTAAAAGGACTCAAGCAGAAAGGAGGTAAAAGTCTTAGAAATTACTATCGGCGATTTGGCGAACTACGAGCTCAAGTACATGACATCATACAACTAGAAGTAATCGAAGCTTTCTCTCATGGAATCATGGCTAGGTGGCAATTTCAAGATTTCTACAAAGAAAACCCAAGAAACAATGAAGAATTCAGACGAACAGTGGAAAAGATGATTACTGTAGAGGAAAAAAAAATAAGAGAAAGATTCTCGGATAGAAACAACCGAGACAACCCGGACAGACAAAATCATCGAAACAACAGACAACAGGAAAGAAAACGTGGACCAGACAACATAGTAGCAATGGCTGACAAATCAAAGAAATGTACCAAGCCCAGAAGATATGATGACATTGAGAACATACGTTGCCCCTTGCACCCCAATGGAAAGCACACCATCGGAAATTACTACACCTTCAATGAAAGATACACTAGAAAAGATAGTAAGGGGAACAATAAAGAAGACAATCAGAAAAAAGAAGGAGACAACCATGAAGACAAGGGATTCCAAAAATCCAGAGGGACAGTGCCAGTAATCTTTGCTGGAATTCTAGATTTTAGAAGCAAACATAAAAAAAAGCTAGCGTTACGAACCATCATGGCAGCAGAACCTGCTACACCAAGATATCTCAATTGGTCAGAGTATCCAATCCAATTCTCAAGAGAAGACCAATGGACTAGCATAGGAAACACAGGCCATTACCCACTGGTTCTAGATCCAACCATTGCCAGTATGACTGTTACAAAAGTACTAATTGACGGAGGAGCCGGACTCAACATCATTTTTTCAGAAACTCTAAGGAAGATGGGACTACAACTTGCCGAGATGATCACACCAATAAGCACGCCTTTTTATGGCATAGTACCCGGCAAGGCAGCGATGCCACTTGGACAAATCACTCTACCGGTTACTTTTGGGACTCCCTCAAACTACCATATAGAGTTCATCAAGTTTGAAGTTGTAGACTTTGATTCATCATACCATACAATCCTCGGGCACCCAGCACTAGCAAAATTCATGGCAATACCGCATTATCCGTACCTATTGCTTAAGATGCTAGGACCTAACGATGTCCTTTCTCTTCGAAGTGATTTGAAGCGCGCCTTCGACTGCGATGTTCAGGCAATCCAAATTGCAGCCAAAGCACAAGCCAACAATGGTAGAAAAGAAATAGCCATTATTGCCGTAGAAATAAGCCAAGAAGAGTTAGAGATACCGGCTAAAAAGCTCAGCATCCTCACACCACCAAAAGAAGCCGACGTCAAGCAAATCGACCTGGGCACTGGCGATCCCTCCAAAATAGCAACCATCAGTGCCCATCTCTCGGCAAAATAGGAACTCATGCTCACCAACTTTCTTCGGGACAACAAAGATATCTTCGCTTGGAAGCCAGCTGACATGCCAGGTGTCCCAAGAGAGTTGGCTAAGCACAGAATTGATATCAATGAAGGCTCCAAGCCTGTGAAGCAACGACTATGATGATTCTCTCCCAACAAGAAGACAACAATTAAAAAGGGAATTACAAAACTAATGGCAGCTGGATTCATCAGAGAAATCCTCCATCCAGATTGGCAAGCAAACCCAATTCTAGTACAGAAAAAGAATACAGACGAGTGGCGCATGTGTGTCGACTACACAGATCTCAACAAACACTGCCCAAAAGACCCGTTTGGGCTACCACGCATTGATCAGATAGTGGATTCAACAGTAGGATCTGCCATATTATCCTTCCTTGATTGCTATTCAGGATATCACCAGATTGTATTAAAGGAACAAGACCAGAGCAAGACATCTTTCATCACTCCATTCGGTGCCTACTGCTACAAAACCATGTCATTTGGACTCAAAAATGCTGGTGTGACTTACCAAAGAGCTATCCAAACATGCCTTGGTGATCAAATCGGTGAAAACGTAGAAGCATACGTGGATGACGTAGTAGTAAAGACAAAGAACCTAGATACACTAATTAAAGACCTAAAGCAAACCTTCAAAAATCTAAAAAGATGGAGGTGGAAATTGAATCCAAACAAATATGTATTTGGAGTTCCTTCAGGACAACTACTCGGATTCCTGGTCAGTCATTGCGGAATCGAAGCAAGCGCTAAGCAAATTCGAGCCATAACAGAGATGGGCCCTCCTCGAAGTGTCAAAGATGTGCAGAAGCTAACAGGCTACATGGCGGCACTAAATCGTTTCATATCAAGTCTGGGCGAAAAAGGGTTACCTTTCTTTAAATTACTAAAGAAGACAGACAAGTTTGAGTGGACAGAAGAAGCCAATGAAGCTTTCAAGAAGCTCAAGGCATACCTCACATCCTCACCCATCCTCACACCTCCGAAGAAATACAAAGACATGATGCTATACATTGCGGCAACTTCTACGATGATCAGCACTGCGATTGTCGTAGAAAGAGAAGAAGAAGGGCGTGTATATAAGGTACAACGTCCCGTATACTACATCAGCGAAGTATTGTCAAAATCAAAAATCTGATACCCACATGTGTAAAAACTACTCTACGCCCTCCTGATCACTTCACACAAGCTTCGCCACTATTTTGAAAGCCACAGGATTATCGTGGTGACATATTTCCCACTTAGAAACATCCTACACAACAGAGACACAACAGGGCGCATATCTAAGTGGGCAGTTGAACTTGGTGCTCTCAATATCGATTTCACCCCACGAAAGGCAATTAAATCTCAAGCCCTGGTTGATTTTGTTGCCGAGTGGACAGAAATTCAACAACCTATGTCAAGTACCATCCTTGATCATTAGAAGATGTACTTTGATGGATCACTCAAGCTAGGCGGAGCCAGTGTAGGTGTCCTCCTAATTTCTCTAGACGGAAAGCAACTCAAGTACGTCCTTCAGATATTATGGCAAGCTACAAACAATGAGGCAGAATACGAAGCCCTCATCCACGGGCTACGAGTGGCAATTACCCTCAGAATCAAACGTTTACTCGTTTACGGAGATTTAGCAGTAGTAATCAATCAAGTCAACAAAGATTGGGACTGCACCAAAGAAAACATGGGCGCTTACTGTGCTGAAATACGAAAGCTTGAAAAACATTTCCAAGGATTAGAAATTCTACACGTCCTGCATGATTCTAATATTGCGGCAGACATCCACGCCAAGCTTGGATCAGACAGGGCGAAAGTCCCACCCGGTGTGTTCATAGAGGAGTTATTAGCTCCTTCTATCAAACAACCTGGTGAGATAACCCCTAAAATCTCAGCCAAAGACACCCAGATCTTGGTAATCACCACTCCATGGACCCAGGTTTTTATCGATTACATCAAAGAAAATAAGTTGCCAGCAGAAAAAGAAGAAGCTACCCGAGTTGTTCGCAGAAGCAAGAACTACGTCCTAGTAGGAGACAAGCTCTACAGAAGAGCCGCATCATCAGGAGTACTCATAAAATGTGTCTCATTTGAAGAGGGCAAAGAGATCGTAGACGAAATACACTCAGGTTGCTGTGGAAATCACGCCGCTTCAAGAACACTAGTTGGAAAAGCATTTCACACCGGTTACTACTAGCCAACCGCTTTGAAAGACGCAGAAGAACTCGTTAGAAGATGCAAAGGTTGTCAAATGTTCGCAAGACAGACTCATGTGCCAGCTCACAACCTCATCTGCATCCCACCTGCTTGGCCTTTCTCCTACTGGGGGCTAGATCAAGTAGGACCCCTCAAGAAAGCAAAAGGCGGCTTCGAGTACATCTTCGTAGCAATTGACAAGTTCACCAAGTGGATTGAATTCAAACCACTCACAAAATACAGCGCAGCCAAAGCAGTCGAGTTCATCCAAGACATTACGCATCGCTTCGGCATGCCTAATCGAATCATCACGGATTTGGGTTCCCCTTCATAGCCATAGAATTCCAAAGTTGGGCACAAGACTGCGGCTTCATAATAGATTACACATCAGTCGCACATCCAGAGGCCAACGGACAGGTCGAAAGGGCAAACGGACTCATACTGGCTAGATTAAAACCAAGATTGTATGAAGAACTAATAGACTATGGATCAAAGTGGATTGAAGAATTACCCAAGGTTGTATGGGGGCTATGGACTCAAATAAGCAGAGCTACTGGATACTCACCTTTCTTCTTGGTGTACGGATCAGAAGCAGTACGACCCACAGACTTGATCTGGATGTCACCAAGGATAGAACAATACGACGAAGGAGAAGCGGAACACACCCAAAGATTATAACTCAATAGTACAGAAGAAGTCAGAGTGAATGCTACCCTTCAATCAACAAGATACCTCCAAGGACTAAGACGCCACTACAACAAGAATACCCAGTCTCGATCGTTACAAGTCGAAGACCTAGTACTAAGAAGAATACAAAAAACCAACAGACGCCATAAACTACTCAGTCCATGGGAAGGTCCTTTAATCATCACAAAAGTCACCGGACTAGGCACATACAAGCTGATAACTGAAGACGGAAAAGAAGTCAACAATATATGACACATCAGTCAGCTATGAAGATTCTACGCATAAAAACAACTCAAGGGAAAATATGTATACAAGACACAAGAGATCAACGATCATGACCAACAAAGATAGCGCTCATTAACAACATATGTATTATTATGGCTTATCAACGATTCACGATCAATAAAGATGGTCTTTCCACAAAACATATGTCTTGTTATGACTTTCTCTGAAGTCGTCTTCACTAAGCAAAATGGCTGAAAAGACATCTGAGCATACCGGCCGAGAGCAAAATAGCTGAAAAGACACTTGAGCCCGCTGATGAGGGTAGCTAATAAGCTAACACCCGAATTAAAAAGCAAAATGGCTGAAAAGACGCCTGAGCACACTGGACGAGAGCAAAAGAGCTAAAAACATGCTTGAGCCCGCCGATGAGGGTAGCTAATAAGCTAACACCTAAATTAAAAAGCAAAATGGCTGAAAAGACGCCTGAGCATACCGGCCGAGAGCAAAAGAGCTGAAAACATGCTTGAGCCCGCTGATGAGGGTAGCTAACAAGCTAACACCCGACCCAAAAAGCAAAATGGCTGAAAAGACGCCTAAGCATACTGGCCGAGAGCAAAATAGCTAAAAAAAACGCTTGAGCCCACCGATGAGGGTAGCTAATAAGCTAACACCCGAATTAAAAAGCAAAATGGCTGAAAAGACGCCTGAGCATATCGGCCGAGAGCAAAAGAGCTGAAAACATGCTTGAGCCCGCCGATGAGGGTAGCTAATAAGCTAACACCCGAACCAAAAAGCAAAACAACAGAAACCAAGCCTAAACATAAATCAGAGCAACTTCAAGACAAGACCCTCAAGCTCCTTGTTCCAAATAGAAAGAGGCTCGGGGGCTACACTCAGAAGATCCCAAGAAGCACTACATGGTTTCGCTCAAGAAAGCACTCAGACGACGCTTGTTCCTGCTCGACAAGACTTGAAGAAAACAAGATGAGACTTACAGAGCTCTACCATGAAGCGCTCGGGGGCTAGCCTATCCTAGGATATTTTTGCAACCAGAGATAGGACCAGATGCTGACCACACTACGAGCCAAGCTGAGAAGAAGAAGCTGGAGATATCCTAAGTCTTTTCAGTACTAACAAGAACACAAAGTTTATCGAGACAACGGTCTACACCGGGTTGTTTACAAGTTAGGGTTGTCTACAAGTCACAGAAAAAAGCTAGACAAGCACTCGACAGATCAAGGAAGCCTACCAATCTACATATACCGAGTTGTTTACAAGGCACAAACTAAAAGCCGAAGAAGAACACGATAGATCAATAGAGCTTGTCAAGACAATGATCTACCAACCCAAGTTGTTTACGAGACAAAGAAATATAGACAAAGAAAACATCAACGAAAAACAAAGATTCTCCATTCAGTTTTTAAGTATAGCATTTTGTTACAGAAGCTAGAATACAAAGGACAAGTACATCAGGCATTGTCATTAGGGGAAGAAACATCAATGTTAAGATTATCTACAATCTTCCTAGCTAAGTCATCAACCTTAGGCTCCAACCTCTCAACAGCATCCAAGTACTCTTGGCTCTCGGCTTCATCGGCAACCATGGACAAAGGAAAGTCTAGAGAAAGAACCCGGACCTAGGCAAGGACGTTCCTAGTACACATATGGGCACACCTCTTCACGAACTCCTAGAAACAAGTCAGCACTTGGGTGATAAATTGAGCCCAAGATTGACCGTCATCCGCTGGAGTCTGGAGAAGGTCAGCTACTGACCGAAAAGACTTCCACAAAGCATTCTAGTTATTAGTAGCCGTTGCCAACCTACCAATCAAGTCTTGAATAGTCTTTTGGCCTTCATAAGATCCCTATCAGCTCCATGCCTAATCAACTTAGCAAGCGCGAGTTCTTCTTCAGCTCGAGTAATTACCTCCTTAGCTTTATTGTGGTTAGTGCGGACGAGTGTCTTCATCTCCTTGATACCCTCTGAGAGCTTCTGCTTTTCAACTCAGAGAGCTAGGAGAAGCAACAAAAACAAGTCAACAAAAAAGGAAGTTAGAATACAAAAGGAAACAAGTGGAACCCGCGATACCTTTGCACTCATTCTTCATGGATTCCACCGTAGCATCCTTTTGCTTCTCTGCCTCCACCACCCAGGCACAAAGAGCCTTCTCCTCCTTTTGGTGCATTTGGCACTCAGTCTCCAACTCGGCCCGAAGGAGGTCAAGATTGGCCTTCAGGGCGCTCACCTCAGAAGACAATTTTTTCTCGTTTTTAGACGAGAAAAAGAAGCCAGTATGATCATGAGAGAATGACTGAGCAAAAAGAGACAAAGAAAAACAAGACATAAGGGCAAAGGAAAAATGAACATCCAAAGAAGGAACGGCAGAAAGACTTACCTAGAGCTTTTCCCCAAAAGAAGTCACAAGGGTCGATAAGCTTCCCCAGGCGGCAGTCAGCTCCGATAGCCAATGAGTGGCATCAAAATGATGCACCACGTCATCAGCAAAAGGCAGACCACCGGAGGCGAGAGAAGGAGATGGAGAAGTCGGCCAAGGTGAAGAAGGCATGACCAGAGCTATCTCCTAGGAAGCCAAGGCCAATCCCTCAGATGGACCTGCCGCCATGGCCACAGTCACTTCGGGAGCTGGCAAATCAGCAGCTATGGATTCTATCCCCCTCACAGCCACCTTGGTGCCCGTGCATTCTGAGTCCAGAGACTCGGTATGCAAGGGCACACTAGAGGTCTGACAAGAAGTCAACTGGAGGCTCAGGAAGATGAAGGCCTAAAAGATGACAAGGAAACCCGTCAAAAAAGAATAAGAAAAAGGAAGAATAGAAGCAGAGAAATAAAACTAGAATTCACTCACTCAGCTATCTTCTTCCTCATTAATCCAAAAGAAGACCTCGCTAGGGGAACCATAGCAGCAAAAACGTCCCCATCACTCAGCGGCAGGAGCAGCGTAGTCGGTACTAGAGCCCCGGAAGAACTCGGTACCGAAGCTACGGAAGAACTTGGTACGGAGCTACGGAAGAACCCGGTGCAGGAGCCTTAGAAGAATCGATACCCGATGACCGCTTACTACAAAGAGATCAAGACCAATGTCAAAACAAAAAGAAGGTTTCAACCACAGGAAAATAAGAAAACAACTCACCGCCGCATGATAAGGGGTGCATCATCATCCTCTTCTTCCTCAGTCTCGACCAAGGCCACCATAGCACCAGCTAAAAAAGGACAAAAGTAATCGGTTAAAGACGAAAACAAGCAACAGAAGGATAGAGCGTATTAATGTGCTCACCTAAGAGCATGCTAGCTATAACTTGAGTACCTAGCGAAGTACTCGACTGGTGAGCTTTCTTGGCAACGGGCACACCAGAAGAAGAAAAACCAGCCACTCGCCCCCTCTTGCCGACGCTACGAGTAGCTCGAGGAACTAAACGAGGAACGTACTCTACATATACATCAGGGTTCGTGGAAGAAACACCAGGAAGCATTACGATAGTTTGTGACTTACTGGTTAAAGAAGCCTCAGCAAGACTACTCCCAAACCCCACAATGGTAGGGAGGTCGTGAAGGAGAATCGGGTCAACGAAGTTACGCCCCAATTCCTATGAAAAGAATAAGACAACAAGACAAGGAAGATTAAGCAAAAAAAAGACACAGCAAAAAGAAATACAAAAAGTACCCGCACAAAGAGAAAACAACTTATAGCTGGAGGTGGGTTCTTTGCACAGAACTCAGAGACGGTAAGTGGGACAACGCTTGCTCCTTTCAGCGTCTTCTGAAGACGCTCGAGTACCTCCTCGTTGGTCAACTCAAGGACAGGGACCATGCGTGAAGGATCCTCAGCCCTAGAGTACTCAAAGCCAAAGTTCTCTTGCTCCTTTAGAGGCTGAACACGATGGCGAAGAAAACTCAAGACAATTCTAAAGCCGGTCAAGCCCTACTGATTTAGAGTGCTTATCTGCTCAAGGAACGGCTAGATCGCCTAGAGCTTGTCCGATGTCAGGGAGTTCTTTTCCCACCGGTCGTTAACCGAGGGACCAGATCCAGAATGAATGGCGAGAGAAGGAATCAAGTTGGCGGCATAGAACCAGTTAGCATGCCAATCCTTCATAGGGTCAACCAAGTCATAGTCAAAGAACTCGCTTTTAAGACCCTGATGAAACTAAATCCCGCAGCCGCCAAGAACATTGGTGTCTTCGCGGCAGGGTTGAAGCTTCAGACGAAAGAAGTGACGGAAGAGAGAAAGAGAAAGAGGAATTCCAAGGAAAGCTTCACAGAGATGAACAAAAATAGAAAAATGGAGAATGGCATTGGGAGTAAGATGGTTCAAACTAACCCCAAAATAACTGAGAAATTGATGAAGGAAGGCGGAAGCAGGAAGGCAAAGTCTAGCATGGATAAAGGAGACGAAGAGAATAATCTCACCAGGGCCTAGAGCAGGGACCCGATGCTCACCTAGAGCCCTCCATTTAGTAATGTCCTTGCTCTAAATCAGACCATCTCTAACAAGCTCACGAAGCTGGTCTTTAGTCATTGTCGGAGCCGACCAAGACTTTTGGGCAGCCCTCATGGCCATGAACTCCTGGTTCTCGATCACGGAAAGAGATGACTCCTCATCCACAAAGGTTGCCTGGGACTTGCTCACGGCTTTCTTCCTACCCATGTACTAACGGAGGCAAAAAAGCACTAGGGAAAGAGAAGGCTCGGACAGCGGTGCTCAGATGGCGGTGGCAATGGCGACGGCGGAGTTGCAAAGGCTAGGGTTTTTTCAAGGCAAAGGTAGGGTACCAAAGAAAAGGAGGACAAAGGCCTTTAAATATATTTTACACTGGTAAAAATGTGGCCCACCAGGCCCATTTTAACACGGCATGAGAACGCAATGGTCCATTTACTGACACGGCTAAAATGATGAAAGGCACAAATCCACACAATGGTATAGTTCAACGGTCAGATTTTGGACTTATCCATCCAGCAAAATGGTAGAGTTACCATATGGCTACAAAAAGAACTCATCAGCCATGAAGCAATGGGAGGTTACGTCACAAGGAACATAACAACCCAGTTCAAACATAAAGAACCCAAGAATCTCATAGACAACCAGGACATCAGCAGAATAAAGAATGATAACTCAGAAGACACGATTCTCTCTATTACAAATGACTTCAAAAGATATAAGATTACACATCTTACAAGACCCAACGAACTCGGTACCACAAAAAGCAAAGTAGCAAAGAGGAACCCGGACACAGCTAGGCTCTGGAACGACTACGTGTTCCAAATTGCTACTCAGAAGGACAAACCACCCTTGGCTACACTGTTTTCTTCAAAGGACGGACGTAGTGCATCCAAGGTGGAAATCAGCAGCACAGCAGGACAACATGGAGCAGAGAAGGCCGGAAGGCATCTATCTACCCAAGACCGATGTGATGCTAGATATGGTGTTGATCTGCACCAGACAGTCTCAGGGCAGGCGACGAGGATCAACCCAGAACTGCCAGATGAAGGAATGAAGCCCACATCACAAGACTTCCTTCAACTACCGCCACGTACATCCTGGTACATTGCTACTACGGGATTAGCCTACCTCTAATCCCTATCACAAGACTCCCTCTAGTTACGGCAAGACACACAAGAACTGCAAAATAAACCCGGGGGCTGCTCTACTTCACAAACTACCATATTCATGACTACAGAGACTTCAGAATAAGCAACAAAATGCTCAACGAATCAAAACATCACTCCAGGGGGCTATTTATAGACCGAAGAAGCGGTGCACATGGACCAAGAGCACCAATGGAACAAGCCTAACAAAGGACACAGTGAAAAGACAGAACTCAATAATGAAGGGGAACCCAGGCGTGAAGGAACAGTACTCAACAACAAGCATATTCGGGAGAATATACCAACACAGTACAACTTGTGAACAAAAGGCATTTACACTCAACCATCACCATACAACTACACCTGACAACAGCGGACTCTACATCTGAAAGCAGTAGACTCTATATCTGAAAGCAGCAGACTCTACATCTGACAACAGTAGACTACCAGAGAATATGCCAAGATTCTGTATCCGAGTTCTTTGTGAACGATGCTCTAGGGCTACAACAGGGGAAGTTTTAAGTTTGTTTGAATGACTCAAATTCAAGACCCTCCAACTTTTTGTTCCAAACAGCAAGAGACTCGGGGGCTACACTTAGTGAGTGCACTTTTTTCTTCAAAAGAGCGCACATCACTTAGAAGACTTCTTTAGAACAGGAATTTTCAAACAGCATAAAGATTCAAGACCCTCCAACTTTTTGTTCCAAATAGCAAGAGGCTCGGGGGCTACACTCAGTGAGTGCCCTTTTTCTCAAAAGTGCACATCATAGAAAAGACTTCTTCAGGGCAGACCACTTCAAGACCTTACAACAAAAAGAACCCGGACCGAGCAATATCTGAGTTCTTTTTGACCTCCAACGAAGAAAGAGATCAAGATAAGATCCTCCAGCTCCTTGTGCAAAAGAGCAAGAGGCTCGGGGGCTACACCTAGATAGATGAACTTTTTTCAAAAAAAAAAGCGCACACCACTCGAAGATCCAAAGAAGTGCGACATGGTTTTACTCAAGAAAGTACTAGGACAACCCTTGTTCCTACTCGACAAGAGGAACAAGATGAGGCTTCCAGATTTCAACCATGAAGTGCTCGGGGGCTTATCGATGTGGGACCCACAGGATACCCCGCAAGGAAGAGAGAAGATCTAGTCCAACTAGGATTCTCCCCATATAATCTTAGTAGTAGTATTATTCTATAATCCTACTAGGAACTCTCATTGTAAACCGACTAGGATTCTGACCTCCTGACTATATAAGGGAGGACAGGGTTCCTAGAGATGGGACTTTTCAGAGAATAATTGTACAACACAACACTTTACAATCAATCCAACGCAAAGGCAAAACGCTGAACTAGACGTAGGTCTATTACTCGATCAATGATCGAGGGCCCAAACCAGGATAAATCGACTATCTCTTGCGTTAATCGTCGAGTTCCACATACATTGAAGCCCGAACAATACTACCCTGGGACCCCCGTGGCAGGCTATCGATGGTCAAACATCGACAGGGGTGAATAGGTGTTTCTAAAAAATCAACACCTTTAAAAGCAGAAGCGATTAGTAATGGGAGTTTCCAAAATAGAAACTCCAAATCAGGGTAATACCACCCCTTACAAGTTAGCCACAAAATATATAAAAGATACTAGATAAACCTAGGGAGCCAAACAGCTACAACCAAAGAGTTGAAACAAAATGCACTAGTCAGTTAATGTCGGAAGTCCCGACAGTTTGGGTTAGAACTTCCGACGCGTTAGAAGTTCCGACGCAAAATGTCAGCACTTCCGACCCCTATGAGAAATAAACTACAAGTGCTAAAATGAACTTTGTGATGCCAATAACTTACAAACTCACTTCCTAGTGGTAAGGTAGGGTGTTGGGTCACTCTCTTGACGTTGATAAGCCACCACTCCGTAGATCGAGTCCAAACCCTAAGAAATAGCTAGAGAGAGGAAGACAACCAAATACAAGTAATTTTGTGCAAATCACAACGACAACAAACACGCAGGAGACAAGAATTTATCCCGAGGTTCGGCAGCCCCAGAAAGGAGCTCCTACGTCCTCGTTGTTGAGGTGACCACTTTGGTTGAAGTCTCTTCCACCTCCTTGCCTCACTCAAGGATACCACAAAGGTCACTTGAGTTTCTTCACTAGAAAAACATGGGTAATACAAACTTCCCAAGGCTCTTCCACAAGATGAAAGCTCTTGGGCGACGCCTAGCCGGCTAGGGGAAAATCCCCAAGAGTAACAAATGCAAATCAAATCGGCTTGACAAAGAAATCAAGTGCTCAAGCTTGTTCAGATGATTCTCTCACTCAATCCACTCTCTCTTCACTCAAATCCTTAGAGGAATCGAAGTTTGGAGCAAAGGGGGGAAGAGAGGGGAGCCTTGAGTGCTTGGGAGCTGTTGGGATGAAGTGTTGGCCGGTTATGAATGAGTGGGCAACGGTTAGAAGAGAGGAGAGGGGTATTTATACTCCAAGGCAAAATCTAACCATTCAGATCTATGTTAGAAGTTCCAACGCAGATCTTGGGACTTCTGACGTATGAAGAAAACACTATTCACGCAAGGTCAGAGTCCACTTGAGACAGCCAACGTCGAAACTCCCGACGTACGTCGGGACTTTCGACTGGTGCAGTCATCCTGCCGGCAAAGTTAGGGTGTCGGACCTCTCGGTTGGGGTTGGAACTTCTGACTGTCGGGAGTTCTGACTTACGTCGGGACTTCCGACAAACACAGTCAGTCGGCTAGCTAGACAAGGTGTCGGAACTCCTAGCTTGGGGTCGGGACTTCTGACTGTTGGGAGTTCTGACTTACGTCGGGACTTCCGACGAACGCAGTCAGTTGGCCAGATAGACAAGGTGTCAAAACTCCTGGCTTGGGGTCAGGACTTCCGACTGTCGGGAGTTCTGACTCACATCAGGACTTCCGACACTAAAAGTTACAGAAAACTATTCTACGTGCTCGTGAAGTGCTAGAGTGTCTCTCTTTTGATTTTATTTTTATGCTTGAGCACTCTATCTTCCTCAGACCACCTAAACTTGCATCCCTCTTTATAGTACAGCAAACCTAAACTCAAATCATAAGATAAAAACTAAATTAAACCTTTTGAGTTGATCTTCTTTGAACCGATGCCGTGTCTTTCAATCTTCATCAAGTGAGGGTGCCAACATGTCAATTTTTTATATTGTCACTTGAGCATAGCCATCTTGAGCACATGACTTGATTCCATTCATCAAATATGAATAACTCCAAATGCATCAAGTCACTTTCATCAACTTGTCAAATATAGATTTGATCCTCCACATCAATTTGACCATCATAGCTTGATTAGTACCTCAACTAAATGCAAGTACTTTCTTCTTCACCCTAGCTAGGTTCCTTGGCCGCCAAGCCATCGCTTGCCCTTCACCCTTGCTTAGTACCTCGAAGCCTTTCCTTGCTATCTTCACCATCTCAAGCCATTAAGTCACATCTTGTGTTGAATCAACCATTCATTTGTATTGTTGCCTTTTTCATTTAAATTTAGCAAGCTTCAAATATGAGACCATTCCATATGCAATCCCTCATGTCTCATTAATTAACTCTTATCGTGCTTGCTTTCACATAGATCATTGAAATCCCACAATAAATAAGCCTTTGCATGAATTCCATTTGCATTGTTGTCTTCTGCTTGAACTAGATTGTTTATACAATAATACATCATTTTGGCTTTATACAATTTCATCAAGTATCTGTGAGATAATCAATTTCCTGTCTAACACTTAGCAAACATGTTAATCCTTTAATCGCATTGTCATTCAATCATCCAAAACCCACTAAAGGGCTAGATGCAGTTTCAAAATGTCCTGCCAGAAGGTAAGACGTCCGCATATTTGGGAATTAATTAATTATAACATAAATATTTTCCCTGTGGATTATGAGTGTACACAAGAAGATGCTCAGGTAATTGAATACATGAAAGGAAAACATATGAAAAATGTACTCGTCCTAATTGATGATGCTTGGGTAGATAGAGATGACATGGACTACCTTTTCCATGATGATGCTTAAGTCAATGGCGCTGTAAGCATGTTTAACACTGCTTTTGCATTAATTAACTGATGTTCATGCGGAAAAAATATGCCAATTTTTAATTTGACAAATTAAAAAATTGCAGGTCATAAGTACGTATATCCAATTGATGCGGCATGAAGAACACCTACTTCATAGAGAAGGTGGAGATGTTTACTTGGAGAATACATTTATTACTCAATTGCTACAATGCGATAGAAATACTTATTATATTTTTAGATTCTACTGCCATATTATCGAGATGGACTATACACTTTATTCATAATGGACATGCAAAACAAAACTATGCACATTATGGATCCACTACCACATGATGTATGTTACAAGGGTTATGATCAAAGCATGCCATATATAGCTATATTTCACACTATTGCTAAAAAGGTTCAATCTCGCCATGAATCTAACAAATTCTAAGTGGAACGACATTATTTATTACTGGAAATGAGAATTCCTTACATGTGTTCCAAAAGTTCCAAAAAAACAAAGACTGGTAATCACTAATAATATGTTTCATCTTTCTTATCACAAAATAGATATTTGATTTATGTACAACAAATAAACAAATGCTCTTCTCTAGGAAATTGGGAGGATTCCTTGTATACCATTTCATGAAGCCATGGGATGGCAATAGATTGCCACCAATCAACACTATAAGCATATATATTCTCTAACTATATTCCGTACACTACATAGGAAATTAATAGCTTAACTTATTATCTGCCATGCACAACTATCAACTTCACTGAGGATGGAATTCTTGGCAGACATTTTGAAGAGTCATGCAAACGAATGTTTTGACAGCTTCCTTGAAGATCTCCAAGTCATGATTAAGGACTTAGATAGAATGTAACTTAGATGGTTAATACAAGAAATAACTTTACTATGCCTTCTTATGCAAAAGTGTTTCCCGAATTGTATACATGCTCAAATACAATTGTGTAAAAGTTGAACTATGGAAAAAATCATTGGTTGTTTTCATGTGCATCCCCAAGATAACGTCGTGGAGTTAGCACGGGCATTATACTAGTATGAATTAATGCCAATCCGAGTCCAAACAAGACCTCAGGTGGGATTTTTTTTGCTCGTCATTCTTAATTGGGTAGTACTAGCGCCCGGACATCCGGATGGACGCCCGCACCAGGCGCGGACAGCCTGCACCCACAGCCGTGCAACGCTCCATCCCTCCGCTTCCCACACGCATGCACGGAGTCCCAACAGCTGCAGCAGACGGCTATGGCAGGTGAGTCACATTACAGCATGTACAACACCCGATCTACTTTTGAAACATCCAGATGAAACTTTTGCAACATGTGTCTGAAGAATGATGAAACACTTGAAACATACATCTGAAACACTTGCGAAAACACCTAAAAACACTTGAAAAGCCATTGCAAAACATATGTGGCATCCTAACAAAAACACTTGCACATATATGTGTGAAATGTACGCAACATCCAAATAAAAACACTTGCAACATACGTCTAAAAAACAGATGAAACGTTTGAAATAGACACGTGCAACATACGTGTATCGCCATTGCAACATATATAATATCCCGATCTACTTTTGCAATATTGTTGATGGTAGTTAAAGTATATCATGAACCGTCAACCTTTCTTGCATAAATGATCAAAATGGATGAATATCATAGAATAGGATGTTTAAACTGACAGTTTCCATGAGTTTTGGTGAATTTATGTTTTTAGCAGGATTTACACAGAAAACCGCCAAGTAGGACCTAAATATTAAAAGAGATCACAGGATAATTCGTGGCTACTACGCAGGAATGTTCTAGAGGACACCACACCAAGGCAGGGCATGAGACCCTACCAGGTGGGGCTAGCTGGCCCCACCCCCAAGCCGCCCGGCCTGCCACAGTGGGAAACGCCCACAAGAGTCTTCCTCCACCGCCTCCTAGGATGCGTCTCCACCGTACCTCAAGTCGGTTTGATCCAAGGGCTCGTATTCAACCCCTAGGGCTATAAATACAGGGCTGCACCCCCTCCTTGAAGCTAAGTCAGATCCTGAGAGCTAAAGAGCTAGAAACCCTAATTCCTATCCCCACTAGGATCTAGGCCAGCAATCAAGCGAAGATTAGTCCTCCATAGGATTTAGTCTTGTATTAGAGATAGAGATATAGAGTGAGAGAGGAGAGTTTTGGAGGAGTTCTGGCCTATCGGTGCTTCTCTATGGCTTGTACTCTATGAGATCAAGTTCTTCTAGAGCTTGCTTCTGAGATTCTCTGGTAATCGACTTCTGATTCAAGTAAGCAATTTGTTTATATTGTTCTTCAAGTTTGCAACTCTCTTTTGAGTGCTTTGATCTTGGTAGCTCCTTGATTGAAGTAGTATTCGTAGTGTAAGAGTGGTGCTTAGACTAGGGTTACTTGTGAATGCCCCTATTTTTTGGATCGGTGGTAGATCACGAAGGTGACTTTTATAGCTTCATTGAGTCCTACGTAGTCCACCTCCCGTTAATAGGACTTGGTAGGCCAAATGGTGCTTGTAGGGAAGAAACTCTGATTTTATTCTTTATGAGACATCGCCCATAATAGAACGATAGAAGGCAAGGTTTATCAAGATTGGAACTAGACAGTCCTTAGTAGTCTCCTTTATACTCCCTATTTTCTAACCTTGGTTGTGAAGTTGGGTTAAGTTTATAGACTTAGTTATCCTCACCTACTGTTCCTTTGGGTTCGATATTAAAATTGAGATAATCTTGGTGAAGTGCTACAATGGTAGTTTTATCTGTGCGCTTGCGGATACCTTATTTTCTTGTGTGCATTTAATTTATACCAACAAGCATTTCTGGCGCCTTTACCGGGGAACGGTTTGCTGAGTTAACTTTGAGTCTAGCTTAATCTTGTATTATACTTTTATCTTTACTTTTAGTTTTTTCTTTACCTTTCTACCATGGAGCTCGTAACCACCCTTCTTTACCAACACGGAGCACCCACGGGCATGAGCCTTAAGCTAGCCGAATCATCTAAACATATCCTATCATCTGGCTATGACCTTAGTCTAGAGTTAATTAATATGGTTCAGGATCAACCTTTTTCTGGCGATGTTAGTGAGAACCCCTATTCCCACTTATGTGATTTTGAGCAGACTTGTGCATGTCGACACATTGAAGGCATGTTCGATGAAACTTTAAGATGGAAGCTTTTTCCTTTCTGATGGGAGAAGCTAAACAATAGTATAAATTTCACAT
The DNA here is from genome assembly GCF_019320115.1 of Miscanthus floridulus. Taxonomy (NCBI): domain Eukaryota; kingdom Viridiplantae; phylum Streptophyta; class Magnoliopsida; order Poales; family Poaceae; genus Miscanthus; species Miscanthus floridulus. The sequence continues at coordinate 9,522,427 of NC_089595.1, forward strand.
TGGGAGTAGTCACAGAGATTTGGAAGACTTACATTCTAGCTTTTGTTTACAATTCTTCCCCATCTATAAGGTTGTCAAACTTTGTTTAGAAATTTTGAGTTTAAACAACAGAAAAAAGAATCTCTAGGTAAGGCACGGGAACGCTTTAACACTATTTTAGATTCTGGTCTCAACCTTGCTTTACCATACCCCATTCTTCTCTAACATTTCTTTATGGGCCTCAACAAAAAAAACCACAAAATACCTTAATACAGCCGCAGGAGGTTCGTTCATGCACATCACTGCTGAACAAGGGAGAAACATTCTTATGAAAATCTTAGATGACCTTCCTGAAGAGAGAGAGAAGTTGTTAGAGGAAGAACCCTAAATAGCTGAACCCAAATTTTTACCTGAACCATCTCAACCTTTAGCTATTCTAGATCCCGAACCACCGAAAGAGGAGAAAACTCCAATTTCGGATTTCATGCTTGAATTCGAGGATGGACTTTTTGATGAATATGGAAATACCTCGAATTATTACATGATGAGAAAACCTCAGGAGTCTAGAAATCCACCATCTATAAAATCTTTAGACCCTTCTGAGGAAGATTTCTTTAAAAAGACAACGAAAGAGCTAGTGTCTATTTTGAGTAACGAGTGGTTAGAAGAATCAGAGCTTTCACCTGAAATAATTCGTTTAGATTCACTCTCTATCACCATTGAGTGCCGACTTGACAAAGCTCCTTTCGGTTCCTTTTATAATCCAATAGTGGGTGTTAATATCATGTCTACTGCATTTGCTCAAGATCTATTAAAAGATATGCCATTAGCCCCAAATACTAAGTTGCTAAAAAGTCTTTCAGGACACATTGTCCTGAGTTTGGGAATTTTATGTGCCCTTCCTATTTTTGTAAATGAAACCCAAGTCCTGTTGAATTTCTACATCTTTGATGTTATGGAATTTGATTTGTTGATAGGGTAACCAATAGAAAGACTTATCCAAGAAGGACAAACAGGGAAATTGAATATTAAACTTGGGAAAAACTTTAAGCTCTCTATGCCTATCACTCATTCTCTTAATACTAAGATGGAGCCACTTCCCGAGTTAGACCCAATAGAAGAGGTTAAGGTAGCATCTCTTGATGACCCAATTGAACCTAATCTAGAAGATGATGCTTAGTTCTTCATTGATGAAGAGGATGAAGATCCTATTGATCTTGAACCTCTCGATGAATTGCTAGAACCACCTAAGCCCTCCATTAAACTAAAACCCTTGCCTTGTGGTCTGAGATATGCTTTTCTTAATAATGATCAGGATTCTCCTATGATCATAAGTGATAAACTCTCTCAAGAAAAATCTTTGTGCTTAATAACTATCCTAGAAAAGCATCGCTCTACTTTTGGCTATTCACTCCAAGACCTTAAAGGAATTAGTCCTACTCTTTGCACCCATCGCATCCCTACAGATCTAGATTGTACACCTTCTAGGGAGCCCCAATGTAGGCTTAACAATGCGATGAGGGAGGTAGTTAAGAAAGAGGTTTTGAAACTCTTGCACGCTGGGATCATCTATCCTATGCCGCATAGTGAGAGGGTAAGCCCTGTCCAAGTTGTACCTAAAAAGGGGGGGATGACTGTTGTTAAAATGAGAAAAATGAATTAATCCTCCAAAGAACTATCACTGGTTGGCGTATGTGCTTAGACTACCGGAAACTTAACAAGGCAACTAAGAAAAATCATTTTCTGCTACCCTTCAGTGATGAAATGTTAGAGCGATTAGCGAACCATTCTTTCTTTTGTTTTCATGATGGATATTCAGGGTATCACCAAATTCCAATCCACCCAGATGACCAAAGCAAAACCACTTTTACATGTCCATATGGAACTTATGCTTATTGAAGAATATCTTTTGGATTATGTAATGCTCTAGTTTCTTTTTAAAGATGCATGATGTCTATATTTTCTGATATGATTGAAGAAATCATGGAAGTTTTCATGGATGATTTTTCTGTTTATGGAAAAACTTTTGATGATTGTCTTAAAAATTTAGACAAGGTGTTGCAATGATGTGAAGAAAAGCACTTAGTCCTTAATTGGGAAAATGTCATTTCATGGTTAGAGAAGGCATAGTGCTAGGACACTTAGTGTCTGAAAGAGGAATTGAGGTAGATAGAGCTAAAATTGAAGTAATAGAATGACTACCTCCACCTATAAATATCAAAGAGATCCAAAGTTTTCTGGGTCAATGTGGTTTTTATCGCCGATTCATAAAAGTTTTTTCATATATTGCTAGACCACTGACAAACTTGTTAGCTAAGGATATTTCCTTTGAATTTGATTATGCATGTTTGAAATCTTTTAACATTCTTAAAGAAGCACTCATCTCTACACCAATCATCCAACCCCTTGATTGGTCTTTACCTTTTGAAATCATGTGTGATGCTAGTGACTATGCGGTGGGGGTAGTTTTGGGACAAACAAAAGATAGAAAGCATCATGCAATTGTTTATGCTAGCAAAACTCTGACAGGAGTTCAACTTAATTATGCAACAACTAAAAAAGAACTCCTAGCTGTTGTTTTTGCTATTGATAAGTTCATGTCTTACTTAGTAGGAGCAAAAGTGATTGTCTACACTGATCATGCTGCTTTAAAATATTTACTCACTAAGAAAGATGCTAAACCTCGATTAATAAGATGGATTTTGTTACTCCAAGAATTTGACTTAGAAATAAAAGATAAAAAGGGAGTAAAAAATCCTGTTACTGATCACTTGTCTAGAATGCAATCTGAGAATCCACAGCAATTACCTATCAATGATTTGATGAGGGACGAAATGCTCTTCAAGATCACCAGATCAGACCCCAGGAACGTGAATATTGTCAATTTTATGGTTGCAGGTTATGTACCACTAGGGGAGAATAAAAGAAAGCTCATCTACGAAAGTCGTCTCCATATATGGGATCCGCCATACCTCTTTAGAGTGTGTGCTGATGGTTTGCTCAGAAGATGTGTACCGACAGAGGAAGGCATTCAGATCATTGAAAGATGCCACTCATCACCCTATGGAGGACATTATGGGATATTCCACACTCATGCGAAGATTTGGCAGAGTGGATTCTATTGGCCAACCATGTATGAAGACACAAAAGATTTCATCAGGAGATGTGGAGCGTGTCAGAGGCACGAGAATATAAATTCACGAGATGCCATGCCACTCACCAACAACCTCCAGATTGAGCTCTTTGATGTTTGGGGAATTGACTATATGGGACCATTTCCAAAGTCAAAGAACTACAAATACATCTTGGTGGTAGTCGATTATGTCTCCAAATGGGTTAAAGCCATGCCATGCAGAAATGCCGATGCAAGGAACTCCAAGAAGATGTTTCATGAAATAATATTTCCAAGATTTGGAATCCCAAGGATGGTGACCAGTGATGGAGGAACTCATTTCACTGACAGGAAGTTTCATGCATATCTAAGGAATCATGGGATTCATCATAATGTTGCTACTCCATATCACCCTCAGACAAGTGGCCAGGCAGAGACGTCGAATAAGCAAATCAAGATTATTCTATAGAAGATAGTTGATGAGATGGGAATTGCATGGAAAGATCGACTACCCGAGGCACTTTGGGCCTATCATACAGCCTACAAGACACCATTGGGTATGTCACCATATCGGTTGGTATATGGAAAGATTTGCCATCTACCTGTTGAGCTAGAGTTCAAGGCTCACTAGGCTATCAAGCGATGGAATATGGACTTTGAAGCTATAGGGATAAAAAGAAAGATGCAACTCTCGGAGTTAGATGAATGGCGAGAGAAAGCATATCATAATTCAAGAATCTACAAAGAGAGAACCAAAAGATGGCATGACAAGAGGATCAAGAAGAAGGAATTTGCACCCAAAGGTATTACTTTTTAATTCCAGGGTTAAATTATTCGGGCATTGAAAACTTCGAAGCAAGTGGGAAGGACCATTTACGGTGATAAGCACTTCGTCACATGGAGCGATAACTCTTCAAAACAATGAAGGTACGTTATTCAAGGTAAATGGCCACCGTCTCAAAATCTTTCTAGAACCTGATAAACCACTTGAGGTAGTTGATGAATTAGATTTTATAATTTTACCTTAATTACACCATTGCCATCCTCTGTTATGAAATAAAATACAAAATTATGTTTTTCGGGGAGGAAATAGAGTTAGAAACACATGTGCGGAAGTTCATTCTAAGGGGATGATAGGTGGGGCCGCCCGGCCCCCCGTCTCCACCTCTTGCACGCCACCAACTCTCACGCCCCTTCTAGACTCTTCCAAGATAGAATGGCATCTTTTTTTGGTCCATTCGCATATTCTTTCGCGCAGAACCATCTAGGAGAAGATTTTGACCTCTGCTGCAAGTAAACCTCCCTTATATAAACAAGCCCATGCCTAACTTCAACCCCATTCCATTCAAGCCTCCTCTCCTTTCCATAGCAGAGCTCTCCTTCCTTTTTCAAGATCCAATGGCTGGAAGAGAGATAGTTCCCTTTGGAGTCGACCTCAACAAGATTCCTCCGAAGGAAGATGCGCTAGCCATCGTCCCCGTTGAAGAGCCTCTACCTCTTGCCATCATTCCTCCTAAGGAAGTAGTGCCTATGCCACCAAGAAGGACCTATGGGCCATCCTATTTTGCTCAAGCTCCCAAGAGAAGCTCCTAAGGAAGCCAAGTCAAGTTCATTCCGCCAAGAGAAGCTCCCAAGAGATCTACACCTGCTCCATTGGAAAGAGAAGCCAAACGCCCAAGGACAACCAAGCTATGCTAGAAACTAAAGTCGATACTCTCACCCAAGCAGTCACTCTCATCACCAGTACAATTCGTACCCTGAGTAGGCAAATGGAGATGAATATGTTAGAAATTAGAAACCTCAAGAAAGAGAATGAGAGACTTGTGAGAGAGATGGCTAAGAAAGAGAATGAGAGAATCGTGAGGGAGATGTTTTCCAAGGATGTTGGAAAGAATTAGTTATCTAGCTAATAAGGCACGAGTTAGGTTAAAGTTGTTAGGTTCATCATTTAAAGTGTTAGGTTCGATCATTAGCTCAGTTAATTAGAAGATTGTTTGGTTAGGTTTGGAATTAATAAATAAAGTGCCTTATTCATTTTTAATGAGTCTTGTTATCATTACCTATTCTCTATCTCTATTTTTGGATATGTGTTTGTCTCCACATGTTGTGTAGAAAAGATTATATAGGAAAACAAGTGTGGGGGAGGCACATCACGGCCATGGAACAAAATTCAATCGGAAAAATCGTGGAATTTGGAAGGTAATTAACCAGGGACCACGTATGACAAAGCAGGCCTCGAGCAATAGCAGTAGCAGGCCGCCCGTCCTCCCTATAGGGATGGCCAGCCCATCACCTTGCCTCCTCATGTTGTGTTTCGTCCACGGTCAGGTTTGAGCCCAATACACTCTATTTTCATATGTTTCGCCTTCTGTTTCGAACCGAATTAAAAATCACACGCTAAGACAACTTAAAATAGACATAAAAGATTATTTCAGTTAGGACTATGGAATAGACTCACATGATACTTTTCCTTGAATTCTTACTACTGTTGGGAACTTATTATTAGGGACCCCATGATTGCTTAAGTTGTTGAGGAATATGATATAATAGAATAAAGAGAACCTGATTCTTGAAGTTTTGTCATTGGAGAATTTTATTTCAAAAGTAAAATAGATAGCTACACTTCTCCTTTGTACTAAAAGCAATGTCCTACCAGAGCCATATATAGGATAGATAAACCTTCTACATATACTACTTGTATTTGTATTGAGTTTGGTCAAACATTGTGACCCTTGTTGAGAAATTTATCATGCTCTCAAGATCAAGATTACGTACACTCCACATATATTTTGCTGCTCCTACATTAGGAGTATGCAATCACATGTTTTCCATCCACCAAAATGTTTTACTCCTACATTGGGAGAAGACATAAAAATATTAGTAATAAATGCTCCAAGTTCTTGTAAATGTCTTTCTTGAAAATTTCCAAGTATTGCAGAAAGAGATATGTGGCTATGCAAAAAGAAAAGTATTAGAAAAAAATGGACAAGTGTCCCGGTATCTAAAACAATGGGTACTTAGATGCCCGCCATGAAAAAAAGAAGAGATAGCCCATGCTCTCTAGCAAAAGTTTTCAAGTATTAAATAAGAGACATGTTTTCAAGGAGCATAGTAGAATTAGGATTAGCCACCACATATATTCCATACACATGCACATCTTGATCTAAGAGTATGACACTTTTCTCCTTGGATTCTTGTTTTGACTATACAATATGTGCAATGCAAGTATGTTTTCATATTTTTCATCCCTACCTGAGATCCACATAAGCTTTTAGAAGTAGGAAGAAAGAAGGCAATATCATTTATGCCTTGATGAGGATCCAAAAATACCATATATATGGGTGATCTGAGAAGTACTACAAAAGGAGAAGGTAAGCTATGCTTTGTTTTTAGAAATCTTAGTTGATTTAACTAAAAGAGTGAACGTGATCTGTTTCATGCTGTTTTGTTCTTCAACCGCCTAAAGTTTCATGGTAGTGTTGGGTATCAATAGTAGGCATACCCAACCAAGGGCGTTAATAGCATGTTAGTTGTTAAATCGCCCGAGGCTTAGGGACGCCTTCCGCCTCGACCCTTGCGCCCCGTCGGGAATAATCTCTGCCTCGCCCGACCCCTGTAATATAAGTACAGGAGCGCCTGACCCTCTTGGCATACTTCTGCCTCGCCCGAGGGACGCGTGGAGCCCTCTGGCAAGGTGGGGAGCCATGGGGGCCCCCACCACAGCGCCCATTCCCGCCGATGGGATAGACATGACCATGCACAGTGAACAGGAACATGGGAACCGTGCTCTGATCCAACATGACTCCAGTCATTCCACCATGATGACGTCCATACCTCTATAGCGACGGGGTAATGGCAACTATACCACCTAACTCCCTCTCTACGCAAATCTGGGCACACACACCGCCCATCCTCAACGACATAGAAGCACATAGGACGGAGCATGGCCATAGCATGTTGCACCAGCGGACGGAGAGGCCAATAGCTTAACGCCTATAATATCTCTACGCCATAGGGGAAGCTACTCACGCTGGATAAGGAGGAAGACGGCTGCACCCGAGGCCACCTTTTTTTGTTTTTCTCTTTCGTCTTTTCCCCATTTCACCTTTTTACCATAAATGTAACTCGAGCCCTCCCCTTAGGAACTATAAAAGGGGAGGCAGGGGCCACATTTAGACCGAACGAAGAAGACACACCTCACTAAGTCAACACATACACACATCCACCAAAGAGACCTAGGATCCGTTCCCTCTCTCGAAAGCTTGTAACCCCTACTACGAGCACCCCGGTGCAAGGCAACACGAGCAACAGTAGAATCCACTGGACCTAGGGCCATTCTAGCCCGAACCAGTATAAACCCTTGTGTCCACTTTGCACACCATCCAAGCCTAGACGCATAGATACAAATTCACTTGTCTAGTGTCTAGGACGCGATTCTAGACACCGATAGTTGGCGCGCTAGGTAGGGGCCTTCTACGCGTCATGATCCGCTTTGTCAGGCTTTGGATGGCCGATCATCGCGTTTGCTTCACTCTGGGCTCCCATATCTAGTTTGGGAGCCTAGACTTCCTCTGCATGGGGGTGGATCACGACCTGGTCCTGCCCCCCTTCCATGCCGGTCGATCGTGCATCCTTTCTGGGTTCCGACAAGAGCGTCAGAGACCTAGATCCCACCAGCGTGGAGGTGGAGTGTGTCCCACCATCCCCTGCTGAGTCACTTGGCTCACCCACCAATGTCGACTCCATCTCCAAGTTGATGGTTGGCCTTTACCTACATGCCAACGAGGCATAGGCTTCTGGGGGCGTTCAGCCCCATGGTTTCCACTACCTAAGGCCAGAGCGTCAGCTTGACACCATCCTAGGGCCACGCCCGTCCCAGGAAGATCTCCATGGCTTCCATTCCATCTCCGCCAATGCCTTGTCATAGCTCTCAGGGGAACCACTACTCTCCCTGGAGATAAGCGTTGCGCCAACACAAATGGTGTGGCCTTATGGGCTACACAATGGTATGAAGACTTACAGCCATCTCACATGGTGTGTAGAGGATTCCTCCGCGGGTTTGCCATGCCACCACTTGGAGTCCCTCTCGGAGCTCCTCGCGACCACCACGACGTCCTCAAGCATTGACTCCGAGGAGGACGATGGCAGCTGGGCTGATGCTGATTTCTCTAGGCTCAATGACCCAGAGGCTCTGTGCTAGTTCCTTTTTAGCAGCAACTACCTTCTTGAGGGTTTTGACTCCGATGACGAGAGCCACGACCCATCTCGAGAGTGCTTTATGTGTGATGGGGAGTTTCACGAAGGAACCCCCAACGAGAATGAGGGTGAATGTTGATGGTGGATAACATCAATATTTTATATGTGAATAAACAAGAGAAATGGTTCAAGTACAAGAATATACTTAGGTCTAGGGTTTAAACCGATAAATTCCATGAGTTTTGGTGAATCTCTATTTTCTGTAGGAATATTCTAGAAAATGTAGGAAGGGGGGACCTAATTGAGAAAAAAGGATGAAACTTGATCGTGGTGAAGGATACACTAGAAGACTATAGAAGACACCAGAAGGCACGGGAACGAATGGGAGGACGAGACGCCGCTAGGTGGGGCTGGCCAGCCCCACCCTTGTGCCGCTCGGCGCCCTATGAGGGGATTCTTCCATGAGCTTCTAGAGTATTCCTCCTCCACCTCCTAGGATGCATCTCCACCCTATGTCAAAGTCAGTTTGATCCAAGGGCTTGCGTTCAACCCCTAGGGCTATATAAGGAGCCCTGCACCCCCTTGAAGCATCAAGTCATCAAGCTATTTAGTTGAAGATCAATTCATCCAGAGCCAACCCTAGATCCTCAGAGTTCCTCTAGATTAGAGCTTAGGCTAGTTAGATTAGGTCTAGAGGGAGATCAAGCAACGCTTGGATTCCCAATGTTGGCAAGAGCATGGTTCGGTATATCTCTTATACTTTACTCTATTTCTTTATTTCATTGAGATTGTATCATTGCTACTATGTTTATGTCAACATTAAGCTTTATATTATTTATGTCATTGAAAGCAATGTTCATTGTTCGCTCTAATTTTATATTCGGTGTAGCTAGATTATGGAAACCATGCATAAGATCGTATAGCGCTCACCCTATAGGACCATGGGTGAGTGATAGACATTATGTGAGCGTGGTGCTTAGATATTTGTTCATCTGCGGATGCCCTTATATGCTGGGACATGTGGTAGATAGCATAGGTGACAGCTGCGTTGAGTCCTTTGCAGTCCATCCCCCGTATATATTGATGTTGGTAGAACCCAGTCTCAAAGGAGAGGACTCTGTTTCCAACTTTCCTAAGTTGATGTTCCTTATGTGGCATAATTTGGCTATGATCACTAGATATAATTAATTAGACTAAGCATTTGACATGTTAGTAAGACTACCTAGGAATTATCTTTCTAATATTCTAATTGGACTTAACCTATTGCTTAACTAGAGTGCTCTGAGTTACTATTTATTTATCATGATGATTGATCAAGTACTTATCATTTATATATCTTTATTTATTATCTTGTGACTTATCCCTGTTTTGAGTAGAGTATATGATATTGGTTCATTCTCTCATGCATATTCATAAATTATCAATACTATTGTATTCATAGTCATACCTTCCTAGTGGTAGAATTATAAATCGATAGCCTAGTAATACTCTAGGTAAAATGCTACAATGGTATAATTATCTGTCCGCTTGCATAATTCTTTTCATTCTTATCTTTATATTCTTTTTAGTCACATGAAATAATAGATTCATGTTTAGTGTTATTCTTGTAGTAATGCTAGATAGAACCAACAAACATTTCTAAGTTCCTCACTAGGGATGACAACCTAGTTTAATATTAGAGATGAAGGTTAATTGATAGGTGGTTGGCTACTGTAACAGTGACAAGTTAATAATTACCATATCATTTCTGGCACCATTGCTATTAGTAGGAGTAATTCTATTTTTAGTAGTGGTGCTAAAAAATGCCAACAAGCATTTTTGGCGCCGTTGCCGGTGAAGGTATTTAACTTAGGAAGTATTGATAATTTTATGTAACTACTGAGAAGAAAAAATGACCATTGATCTCTGCTCATAACAGGCTTACCCTTGTTTTTCCTACTTGTGTATCTTATGTAGGGTAATGTATGTGTAATCTTCCAGAGAACTTTGTTGACGATCTAGAAGCATTACTCAAGAAGACTAGAGCTAAACTCAAGAAGGTTCTTGCTCTTGAGTTGGAAGATCACCGAATCAGAAGAAGTTTGACACCAGAGTTTGAGGCTATGGCATAGAAGAGTCTCCGTGAATTCTCTGCTCCGACAACAACAAATATTCATACTAGACCAGAAGTCAATGTTGGAGACAATGGATTCGAGCTCAAGCCTGCACTCATCACTATGGTGCAAGCTAATCAATTTTGTGGAAAGGCTCATGAAGATGCAAGTGCACATTTACAACACTTTCTAGAGATCTACAGCACCTTCACTATCAAGGGAGTACCTAGAGATGCTATTTTACTCCGCCTTTTCCCATTTTAACTATTGGGGAAAGCTAAGTAGTGGTTCTATGCAAATAGAGAGAAACACACTACATGGAATATCTGCTCAACTGCTTTCCTGGCCAAGTTCTTTCCCACAAGCAAGACCAATGCTCTGCGTAGAAAAATTTCAAGCTTTCAACAACAACATGATGAATCAATCCCCGAAGCTTGGGAATGCTTTCAAGATTACATTGCAGAATGTCCTCATCATGGGATGGAGAATTGGCTATTACTGCAGACTTTCTATCACGGGCTAAACACTAGCACCAATGAGACCATTGATGCTACTGCTGGAGGTGCATTCTTGTCACTCAACCTCGTAGATACAACATCACTTATTGAGAAGATGGCTTCCAATCAGAGCTGGAATGAAGAACGTGTTCAACCTCGTAAGAGAGGAGGAGGTATGCATCAACTCAAAGAGGAAGACATGTTGATTGCCAAGGTAGATCTGCTGATCAAGAGGCTCAAAGATCAAATGGGTGAGAAGAAAGAAGTCATGCACATTCATGATTCCCGCATGACTTGTGAAGAGTGTGGAGACACTAGGCATTCAGGGAGCAACTGCCCTGAACTCCAAGAGGATGTGAACTACATCATCAACAACAACAACTATCGTCCTCAGCAAAATTAAGGATGGAATCAGCAACAGAGGCCAAACTATCAAGGTAACTTTCAAGGTAATAATTACAATGCTTCAAATCAACCACCTTTGAGAGATGTAATTGCTGGTCAATCTAGATTGTTAGATCAAATGACTAGAAAGGTAGCTTCTACTGATAAAACTTTAGAAACTATAAGCACTAGAATGGATGCCTTTGCTTCAGCCATTAAGAATCAGCATAGCTTTAATAAAATGATAGAATCACAATTAGCTCAGCTAGCAGCTGCTGTTCCTCCATTGGAAAAGGGTAAGATTCCGGGCCAGCCGAAAGATTTAGAAACTGCAAATCTTATCGATATTTACAATGCAGCCAATTATTACATCGAACCACCGGAAGTGAAGTGGATTGATTACACACTTCCCGACAAGAAAGGCAGTCCAGGGAGACCAGTCATTCCTATCTCCATAGGATGTCACATTTTCCAGGAAGCTATTTGCAATTTTGGCGCAAGTATCAACATCATACCCAAGGTAATTTATGATAAGATTTTAGGAGATCCTTTGTTGTACACAAATATGCGTTTGCAGCTTGCAGATCAAACACTATGCTACCCTGAGGGAGTTCTTGAAGATGCTATCATCAGAGTGGGACAATCATATGTTCTTGTAGACTTTGTGGTTGTGGACACAGGAGAAGATGAGAAATCACCGATCATTTTAGGCCGACCATTCCTATGCACCACGAAGGCCATCATTTATGTGGAGCTTGCTAAGATTGTTTTCACTATTAAGGACAAGAAAGAGAAATTCTCATTCAGGAGCTGGATGCTGCACACACCTGCATGACCTCATGTGCCATACAAGAGAGATGAACCAGTGATGATCAAAGAGAAGAAGAATCCTAGAAGTTGGAGGAAGAACAAGGCTTGCTAGGCACAAGAAGAGACTATCAAGATGATCAACACAATCCAATCAGAGTATGAAGGTTTGCTCACTCCACCATTCCTAGCCAAGAAGGATGATCCTGGAGTACCGACAATTGAATGCTTAATCAATCAGAAAGTTTTCCATAAGACCTGCGATATTGGATCAGGTGTCAACATAATGTCAAAGGTAACATATGAATATTTATTTGGTAATGAACCCTTGTATCCTAAATATATGCAGTTGCAGATGGCAGACCAATCAGTTCGGTTCCCAAAGGGAATAGCGAAGGATGTCATTGTACAAATCCAAGATCGTTATGTTCCTGCTGATTTTATGGTCCTGGACATGGGAGTAGAAGACAAAGAGACCCCCATTATCTTGGGAAGACTATTCCTCAACACCACCAACGCTGTCATCTACATTGGATCTAGACAAGTCCACTTCCAATTCCCAGATGGAAAGGTATGCTGTCACTTTAATAGTTATACTAATTATGAACAGCCCAAGAAGAACCGCAATAGGAGGAGATGTTGATCCCGCCGTCAAGCAACCTAGCCCTTGAAGGATGGATTGGCAGATTACCCAGGAGAAGTATCAAGGTATGAAGACCGCTGGAATGAATGGGACACTCAAGACAAGAAGATTGAGGAGCCTATTAATGAAGAAGCTACATAGCCAGATTATGGTACACAGATGTGGCAGAACCGCCTAATCTGATGCCTCTTAGGAGTGCTTGTCTTCCATTAGATACTAAGCACTCAGGGGAGAACACTAAATTACTCGGTTCCGTCGGGCACACCCGAGGAGAACCCGAAAATCCATATTTTTCATCAGGATTACAAATAAGAGAATAAAGCTCACATCATTCTTAACCATTTCTTACATCACTTTACATGTACATCAGAGTATAACATTTATTATTATAACAATGGAATATAATCATATTATCAGAGTTGTGAACAATTTAATGTAACAGCCAAATATAAATATGTGATCTGAATTACAGCGGAAATAATTATCTATTCATGGCATGGTGAAACATTGATATGTAAACTATGACAACAGATTATAAATCTTTCCTTTATAAAACATTTGGTGAGAGCTATAAATAAAAACTATGATAGCAGCGTAAAGGAAATCCTCGCTAAGCCCACAGGAGATATCCACACACAAGGGTCAGCTCTAGCATCCACCTATCACCTGCAACAGGGGGAATAAAACTGTGAGTACTTAATTGTACTCAGCAAGACTTACCCGACAGGAGGAAAGAAAAACCTCCAAGGATATGCAAGGCTATCTGGCTTGAGGGTTTATTGCATTTGCAGGAAGCATTACTAAACGTGCGTCCTTATATTCGATTTTTATTAATAGCCGCATTGGTTCATTAACTAACCATTCCATGTAAGCACCTGTACTACTTTCAAGCAGGTGGTAAGCAATCAGATTTCCTTTTTTCATCTTTCATCTTCAGTTCTTACTATGGTGCTAGGCATAAGACAAGCCGTACTGACTCGACGGCGATTCACAAACCAATGTCCCAAGCTGGGTACCCCGAAAACACACGCCCCACTTATATCCAAGGCACAAGCAGGACCAACCCATCACCCTCCTGTCTTGGGGTCCTAGGTCCCTGTCCAAATTAGGACTCCAAGCCCCCGCCTTTGAGTCTCGGACTCTGTGGGGTGCAAGGACCTCCTCCACCAAAACAAAACCCTAACAGTCGATCCGGAAAGAGACAAAACCCACGACAAGAGAGCAACAAGTCTTCCAAGCACCCATACACAAGTATGTGCTCGGGATAATAAATCTGTGACTTGCCTCGATGGCTTATGCAATGACTGGTCCTTAACCGACATAGATAGGGAAAGTAGTGTAACCAAGCCATGCCCCGCATCCACGGTGACAACCTCTTGCACCCACCAATACCCAAACCATATCCCTGCCCGGTCACCATTTTTTCTTTCCACCATTTATATTTTCCAAGTGATGATGATATAGTAACATATTTCCTATATCTCGTGAGTGACAGGCAATCACTCGACTTCTATCGTTTCCTGTAGCATAGCAATCTACCCGATCCTGTAGCATAGCAAGTGGGTTTCAATCAACTCCTTAAAACTTAATGCACAATTATGATTTAAACTACAGAAAAGTAGGGGTTATGCACCGGGGCTTGCCTAGGTAAGATATAACCAAAAGTTAGCATTCTATTTCCGTGACATGATCACCATAGCATCATCTTTCAGCTACTCCAGTTGATCCCACGATCCCTCATTGTTCCTCCGTCGGCGTCCTCAGCAAACTCCTACTAGCAGTCTAGGATCTCGGGTATGGCCTCGAACTCACGGTACTGGACTCCAACATCCTCGTTCTCTGGCTCATTCAATCCGTCAAGCATGCAACGATCGAAACAGGCAAACAAACACAAATAAATATTCACATAAATTCAAATGAGCTCTAAAAATCATGAAATTTATATGAGAGATAGAGTTTGATTTTAGATGAATTTAAGAAGAAGAATCGATGTAATAGGATTTGGCATTTGGTTGTGCGAGGTGGCCGCAATTTAATCACGTGGAAAAAGACTAATGCGTGATTAGGGAATATTCTTTGGTCTTCACGTGGGTGTTTGGCATGGTTCTTTTGCATGTGTTGTTGCTTAGGGCCCATGCGTCATGTACACATGCATGGGATGGGAGAGAGAGAAAGCTACGAGCGTTCTTCTTGCTTCATGCATGAACGCCATGGCCAAGCTCGTGGAGCTTGTGGGCAACTCGGGTTGGAAGAAGAGGAGCAGGGAGAAGGTCACGGGGGAAGAGAGGAGAGCAAGGGGATGCTCATGAGCTGCTCACCTTGCCAGGCGAGTAAGGTCAACTCCAACCCGCATGCAGCTTGTAGACAGAGCAAGGAAGTCGAGAGAGTGAGAAGAGAGCTAGAGCTATGGAGAGAAGAGGCTCGGCTACTCGGCGTATCCTTTTTAAAGGCATGAGACGCGGAACTACTGCTGTCATAGCATAGCCCTATGCTGCTACTGTCCCCGCTGGGTCTTCAGTCCAATCGTCGTTAGTCTTCACCCTCCGACACGACAGGCACGGCTCATGGAAAGTGTCCATTATGGAGTAATAATGCTACTAGCTCTCTAGTAATGCTAGCTCTCCGATCAGTGATCAGCTGTGGTAGACTGAGAGCGGAGCCGACCGGGTGGCCAGCGATGCACGGCAACATATGCATATAGGGAGCTAACGACGGCGTATATGCAGATGCAGGAACGGGCCACACACGGACGACATTTATTTGCATGCTCGGCGTGCACGGGCAGTGATGCACTGCATGCATGGTGGCATGCCTCCCTAGCAGGGTGGTCGGGTGGTCCTATGCATGCATATGGGCCGGGATAGCAAGCAGTGTAGTACTAAATCCTATCTGTGTATGCTTTGGATGGGAGAGCCAAGGAGCCATTGCAGTGCAAGTGCAGCATAGAGTACTCTACTCTATACTACTACATAGAGTACATGTTAGTAGTACACAGGAGTTATGGCGAGAGTAGAGTGGGGGGTGGTCGGTTTGGTCCGGAGCAACGAGTAAATGCATGCCTCGGCTCTTATACTACATGCCCAATTCAATGTGCAGCATCATGCACTGCCTACTACCCCTTGTTGATGCGTGCTTGCTAGGAAAATGGTGTGCTACTGGCCTGCTGGGGAAGCCAAGCTCAAAGTTGCTCAACCACTATAGTACACTAGCACTATTTCGTGGCACATCTAATGATATTAGTTTGATGTTATAAAAGTTAGCGGTCTTTTCTATAAATTTATTTGAATTAAAAACATTGATTAAGACACAAATCCTAAGATATTTTGTATATTAAATTAATGGAGGATCTAAGTTCCAGCGGGATGTGTTTGCATAGAATCATGCATATGGTCATTAGTGGCCACAGTTGAGTCATCGTCTCACAAACAAAGTGGCATGTTGCTTTCACCCGTCCATCTCAATCGACTCGTCAAGATGGTGTCCATCAATCATCCTGCATCCCAAGTAGCACGCACTCCATTGGTTTAATTATCCTAGTCAAGACCTATAGTATCTTCTGTGCTGCTACAGTGTTCATCTACAGTATTCCATGTGGAAAGGGTGCCTGAGCTGCGTTTGCAGAGCAGTGAGCGAGCGGCGTGCTCAGCGGGCCGAGCTTGTGAGTGTGATTCATGCGTAGCGTGTGTGATGCTGTTGTTACGGTCGGTCGTCGCTGTGCGCGGGCTAAGCAGAGTAGTGGAAACAGCGGTAGCCGAACTCAAGCTCGGAGGCAGGGGAACAAGCGGCAATCGTAGCTCGGCCTCGGCTTAACGACGCACAAGACACCGACATGCATCGTGGTAAGGACACGGGCAGCAGCAGAGTGAGAGAGAGAGAGAGAGCATTATGCGGCAAGGCCAGCAGAGGGAGGGAGAGCAAGCAGCCGGCAAGACCAGCAAGCTCAGTCCTTTCTCATAACGGGCGCATCGTACCAGCGAGATAGGGGAGATGAGTGGCCAGTGACACTTTCATTTTTATTTTTATTTCATTCATATTTATTTTTAAACTAACAAACATCACATTGACACTCGAACAAGCATACCAACATATTCACGATGTTCATATCTTGCTGATGATATGATTTTTTTTCTGTTTATATTTTATATTATTTTAGCTTCCAAAAATTTATTTTCTAAAACAACTTTATGCATTTACAAGCGTAACTAAAGCTCTAAGGTTTTATTATTTAGCAAATTTTACTTTCAACAAATTTTTGTTTTGCATCTCACCACATAGATCAATATTAAAACATGATACTCATGACATGATTAGCAGACTTAGCTAGAGTCAGCCCTCCCTCCTTAAAAGAATCTCGTCTCGAGATTCGAAGCTAGAACCAGAAAAAGGAGAAAACGCGATTACATTTCGTAGATCAGGGATTACACAAAAGATTACACGACTTCGAATACTAAACCACACGGGGATCTAAGGATACATGGTTAAGAGCAACCTAATATAAACGAGACTTAATCTAGAAGTTGAGATAGACGAGGACAATGGAGAAACAACAAGATAATAAGTATCCAAAACATGGCATAGGCCCAACAGATCCAGAAACAATCGACTGAGAAGTAAAACATCGCGAATCCTAAAATCGAACTATCCAAAGGAACTTGAACTTCTTCGGCGAACCAGATCATTTCTTCTCTTTAGGTTACACCATCACCTCAGACTGACGAACCTAGCTTCACAAGGTCAACTGGATTCCGTAGCTCTGCTCTGTATGCGAGGGGAATGGGGATGAAGAAGAAGAGCAAGCACAAAGGGTTTCTTATAGTGGCAAACGGCGGTGGAGCGCAAATCACTGGCAGTGGAGGCGGAGTGGATGGGATACATAGATGGTTCATGCTGTGAAGATAAGATCGGACATGGTGTGCTTCCTGCGCGAGCGACAGAGGGGAAATAAAGGAGAGGAGAGGGGGAGGTCCGCTTGACGAGGCAAGCGTGCGGGCGGTTGTGTCCTCAAAAGGAGAAAGAAGAGAAAGGGGATGGAGGGGGTCCGATACAGGGGGACGAGGCGTGGGAGTCGAGAGCCAACCGGATGCTGGGGAAAAGGAAAAACGCACGGTGCACATCGAAAAACATAAGAAAAGAAAGAAAGAAATCAGCTGAGGAAATGGGCCACATGGACACATATATTTTGTCAGTGCTTGTTGGCATGTTCTGGCGATATCAAGCCTAGGACGCTAAATGATCTTGTTGGTGGCCCAATTACAAAATGGCCCGGCTGCCTAAACAAAATAAGGCCCATTTTCAGCTTTCTTTGTCCACGAAAAATGGTGCCTGCGTTGGGCAATCTATAACTCTTATAAAGCAAAACCCCACTACCTATTTCTCTTGACATGCAAGGTGTCCACCTCAGCAGTCCACTATCGCGTCCACCTCAGCAGTCCACTATCATTTGCAATTAAAGTTCACTACCACAAGAATTATGATATACACGTCAGCGAGACACATCTTCCACTATGGATACAATCTCCACGATTATACTAATAAATCTATACATATATTATATCATGTTCCTGCATTAACAACACCATACATATACATCTCCTAATTTTTATTAGTTAACATTCTAAACTATTTATCGTACCCGCGGCAACGCGCGGGGAATCCTCCTAGTTTGATTGATGATGGATACCATTACACGGCAATCATGATCCAGAGATACTGAAACCTAGAACAACAAGAAGGAATCACATATAGTGCTTTCCGACCTTAAAATCTTGTATCAATGAAGAGAAAGATACAAAACTCAGAGTACACTCTTTCAAACCCGTATATTGTGAAACGAGTGCAGCTTAGATGATTGGCTTTCTTGTGTGGTGGAACCAGTCCACCTAAGTTTAAGTCATGGGTGCTCACACTTTCCTAAATTTGTTTCAGAATTTGGCGACGTTAGTTGTTCTTTTAGCGGTAGATGTCGTGCTTGTTGACAGCAAGGTGTGTCAATGATCTCAGAAGCGCGTGGTCAACATATTATTATTAGGTGTGGATTTTTTGTAATGTAGCCCCTATGTATACGTATCATATCAATTTAGGACTGAATCCACTAACTTATCCCTTGACATGTACCTTGGCCATCTACAACCCAACGCCTCAATGCAAAATCCAGTGCTACCACCATCTTCTTTGCAGGCGCTGTCACTGCATGCTCTCTACCTGAACCCTAGGCTAAATCTTTGTAAGCCCATGCACCCCCAAGTACCTACTATGATGTCGGCCATGAGTTCTTGTTCCTTGCACCCACTTGTGTCACCTCCATCTTGGATCCACCGAGGTTCTCAAGTATGGGATGATAAGTAGGCTACCCCTTGTCCCTTGTATAAATGCTGCGGCGACAATGTCATTAAGCTCACATGCGGTACATAGTTCCTCTCAAGTTCGAGGACATATTTTGTTCAAGTGCAACCTCCTTGAGAGAAATGTAAGTCTTCTTCAATTAATGTCACATTTTTTTTTGCAGAGTGTGCATGCCGCACACAGATGAACCGTAGCAACTTGGGCTGGCCGGTCTTTGCTGGCATTAAAAAATGATTAATTTCAATGATTACTTCAATTTAGGTGGCACTAACTAGCCCTTTCTACTTGTTTGCTGACAAAAGTATCAAAAGTGGCTTTTGCAAAGTGGGTACAATGTATATTTAGTTAGAAGGATGGACCTTGCTGTTTCTGAGATTCCAGCTCGAGGAATCGACCAACAAATCAGCCAAGAAGGCTCATTGCTGCTTCACGTTGGTCGCTGCCTCCTTTATCGCGCATCCGACAACCGATGATCACCGCTAACAATCTTTGTGCCCGTTGACCCCTCCTCTTTCCCACAGGCAACACACTCGAGGGGATATGGGAATGGTTGTGTGAGGGGAGGGTACAAGGACCTTTCTCCAATTTGTTTCCCAAATACACCTTGACCACGTGCCCCTAATAAGGCGGCATCCTTCCAGGGTGGCAGTTCCCTCTTCCCTTTATGCGGCAGAGTCCTCGGTGACAATGATATGGCCGGATGGCAGCTATGGTACCGGTATAGATCCTCGATCAGATGTGCAAAAAAAAAAGTTGATGGACCTAGGTGGAAGGTGAAAAAAGTTTAAGAATGCACACCACAATTTACTCAAAAATAAATTTGCCGGAGTGTATCAGATGGCTCAACAAAACTTGCATGCATTGTACCCCTGGTACTGATGATGAAAATAGGTATACGGTAGTAGCAGGTAGTAGGTACAGTGCGAATTAAGCAGGAAGTTGCGACAAGTGTTCCAGTAAAATGTTGTGCTGCTTATATTATTATTTGCGGCCTTGCGGGGGTAGAAAATTAAGACATGCGCGTAGTATAATAGGCCTGTGAACGAAGAGAGAAACAATAAACATCACATGCACAAATGATATGTTGGCTGCGCCCTATATTTGAACGACGTGGACGCGCACAAAAGATAATAAAGGGCGACCTTGACCCGGCCCGGCCCGGCCCAGCCACTAGTTTGCGCGCGCGACAGGAAATGATACAGCAACAAATAACAAGAAGCACAGTCAGTGGGTCCCTGTATAAAAACCCAACTTGCAACACGTATTATTGATGAACATACGGAGAGGAGTAATTATCAGTGTGCTCGACGACCGCGGAAACGTTCTTTATTTGGGCCTCCGTTAACCATTGGCTCGGCGTTTCTGTAGTCAATTCCGTGGGCATTTTTTCTTTCTCCCAGTTTTTCTTGTAAGCATAAAATAAATACAATATTATAGGTTTTTGAACTCTTAACTTTGTCCTAATAAATAAATATTTCCATCACTAAATTGTATTGTTGATGTAGTTTCGATCAGAAATAAAAATTATTTTCATCAAAATCTAGCTAGATCAGCCGATTTTAACTCATAATGTAACCATGAATTGAAATGTTGACGGTTTATTATCCAATCTATCTATAATCTAAATAAATGTATCTTCAAGTTGTACGAATAAACTCGACAAGGCCGGACACACCAACACAATGACAACTAACTCCTTCAAAAATTAGTACCTATTTCTACCCGTCCACGATGAAAATGAAGAAGCTCAACATTTAACTCTACCAATACTACATGGATAGTATGGATGTTATTTTCATCATAAATAAATTATAGCTTCTTAATTTTATAGAAATGGTAAAACATAAACAAATATATGTGTAATGTCCCGTCTTAATTTGTTTTCTATTAATATTTGATAGCTTTTTTATTCCGTTGTAGCGCAAACGTTATTATTATTATGAATATACATGACGAGAGCTAGCACAAAGGTCGTCGTCGACCATGTCTGCCCCGTCTATAAAAGTCACCAGCCATATGATACATTGGCAGTACACTGCAGCACCGGCGGGGAAGCAAATAAGGCAAGGCTGCTAGGTACGACGACGACCTTTAGATATAACTACCTCGCCGGCCGGCCTCGTCCATCCTAAACCGACGGGCGGCGCTAGCTATATATCCACACCACACGGTGATCTCTATCGAGACGATCGATCGATGGGCAGCGTGGGCGTGGAGGCGGATGACAGTAGTAGCGTCGTCAAGGAGTTCCTGCAGCGGTGCGAGCCCTCCGGCGACGCCGCCTACGGCGAGCTCAGATCGCTGCTGGCGCGCCTCCACGACCCCGCCACCAGGCGCGACGCCCGCGTCTTCCTCGCCGCGCTCCGCCAGCAGCAGCAGCAGCAGCAGAGCTCGTCGTCGGCCGGCGGCGGCGGCGACCGAACACATGAGAACTTCTTCCGGCGCTTCGGCTTCCGCATCCAGGAGGTGCTCCTCCAGGATCCCACCACCACCGACATCACCGCCTCCACCTTCCTCTCCACCAACGCCGCAGGTACATATAGAAACCTATATTTTAGTATGTAATATAAACCCGCTCTTGTTTCCTTAATTTTCTTGTTTTGGAAATTGGAAATATATATACTGTATATAAGATAAGATGACACAAACTAATTAAGGAAGCCGTCAATATCAGTACGAACTAAACAATTCATATAATCGTCGTGCAATGGCCGTAGTACGTAGCCGATCGACACTGATACATTAGTATCATAATAATATCGATCAGTTGCTTTCATTCACTAATGAAAACATAAACTTATATTACTACTAACACACACTAGAATAATGCATGCATGCAAGTATATACAGTGGTTGAGAGATGGTGACGACCCACGGTCCATCGTTAAATAATAACCCCTCCGTTCATAAAAGAATTGGCTTTTCGGCAAGGCAAACAATTTAAACTTTAACTAAAATTATAAAAAAATACTAACATTTCTAAAACAAAATTAGTATCATTCATAGAATATACTTTCATAATAAATTTACTTGGATACATAAATATTAATACTATTTGATATAAATTTGGTTAAACTTCAGGTACTTTGACCGGTACGATCTCATAATTGTATTTTTTTATAAATGGAGGGAGGGAGTATTGTATATATATTGGGATCAATTATTGGCCACATGCATTGCCACGCAACTTTCCACCGTAGTACCGCCATACAAAATTCAAGCGTGTCTCTTCACTTGGCACATCACATTCTCACTCTATATTTTTCTTCTTTGACTGCACGCGGGGGCGGTGCTTTGCTTGCTTGCTTGTGTACCAACCTGATTTTTCTGTATATATAATCGGCTCTGCCTCCTCCGCGCTTTATACAAAAAAAAAAATCGGTGCTTAAATGAAACACACTACTTATTGAAAGAGAAAATTATAGCTAATTATTAAGTGGGATCTATCCAAAATCCAATTATCTATGGTTGCTTGTCTCTTCAATTTTGCATTGGTCCTTCCCGCTCCGATCCACCTGTCAACGTACCGTCACCGTCACCGTCACCAGCCACAAAGAAAAGAAACACACAAAGTTAAGCAAGCATACGAGATGAACCATATATATTTGACAAGGCCGAAGCCCACACTTGAATAAAAAGATAATTCCATCAAGATCAAGACTTCCAAAGCTACAGATTGTTGAATGGACACCACACACCATCACGTACCATTTATACCTCACAAGTCACGACCCCTTCCATGGTCCCTACTATTATTCCCGGGTGATAGAGATATTATTCGAATATCCTACTATGATCACTCAGTCTTGAAAAGGACAAAAAGGACACATGTGTCCCTACTGTTTTTATTCTTCACGTGTATTGATTGGACAAAAGCAAACGACAGATTGCACCTATAAACCTATACTTTATCGCATTGTATTTCTGATGAGACGACCATATGGTTGCTGCAGTGCTAGAATTACAATCATTCTACCTAAGTAGGGAAAAAAAAATAAACATGCATGCTGCCCTTATAACTGACAAAGGCAATAATAAGCTTTAGCACGCGCTAGCGAAAAGTAAGAGTGCATTCTATTCTATTAATTGATGGCCGGCCGGGTTGTTTTTTTATTTATTTATTATTGGTTTTTGCATCGATTGTCACGAGAACTTAAAAAAGAGGATGGGAGGAATATTTTGCGCGTGTGTTTAGTTCGGTGAAAGTTGGAAATTTGGCTACGGTAGTATTTTCGTTTTTATTTGGTAAATAGTGTTTAATCATGGACTAATTAGGCTCAAAACGTTTGTCTCGTAATTTTTAACCAAACTGTGCAATTAGTTTTTTTTCGTCTACATTTAATGCTCCATGCACGTATCGCAAGATTCGATGTGATGCTTACTGTAGCACTTTTTGAAAATTTAGGGTGAAAACTAAACACGCGCTTTATTGGTTTCAACGACAACACGTAGATCCGTATCGGACCTCGATGTGTGAAAAGGACATCGGAAAGCTGCCTTGCGCCCTTGCCTTAATTTCCTACTCACCAAACGCACGCACGTACTAGTACGCCAATGAGATGAGCCTGTCTCTCCGTTTTTCTTTCGAAAAATGTGGAACACATGATTTCAATTTTTGTGGCACCGAGATGTAGACAGGAGTATTTTTTTTTGTAAAATATAAAAGGTATACATTTACAGGCAATGTTGGAAGCTTTTTTATAAAAAATACCACGCCTCTTCAAAAATTAAATTACATTCAAGTTTTTTTCTAAAAGAAAATAAAGGCGCCTCAATCTTTAAGAGGGTACAAAAGGAGACACATTCCACGCTCACACCACACATGCATGAGCCCATACACGTGTAAAGAAATAGACCGGGAGACTCTAGCCTCTCGTGCATGGAAAATACGCAAGAGTGTGTATACCCTATCATTCTTTGGAAAAAAAAATTTAGAAAACACTTTGTGACATCAGGTTCAAATACTAGTGGGTAGCATCTCAGTGGACAGGTCCTACCACGACCTTTTACCAATTCTATAGCATCTGATGTACAATTGTAGGACTTGTTTCTTGAGGTCAAAGAGGGTAGGAAGGGAGATGCAACCAATTTTACGATTTACTCCCTCCGTCCTATAATACAGTGCATTCTAAAAATTTAAAAGAATTTAAGAGAACACTCAAATGACGCGTGTGACCATGGATTATACCCAATTAAAGAGTTTCTTCACAAATTATGGTTTCCTTTTAAACAGACTATGCCAAATCTAGGCTTACTCGTCACATAGAATACATTACATTTCTGTATAAATTTTTGAAGTCACATGCACTATATTTCTGAAAAGGAGGAAGTATTTCTTAAATTATATTCAACCTAGTGCTAACAAAAAATATATGTACTAGGATGCTATTTGAACGTCTTCGAGCCCCCAACCATCGTTCTTCATTAATGAAAGCATCATTGACAAATATTTTCATAGTAGTTCGTCTTTCATATATGAACCCAAGAATTTCACCTCTGATTATGAAATATGAATGTCTCCCCGGCTATCACTATTAATCATTACTCCAATCCTGAAGGCTGACACAACATGACAAGAATCCTATGACGTTATCCCATGCTAATGTATCCAGAGCGATGACTTACTTTGAACACTCTAATTTCTTGAAAGTAAGGGGGTGTTTGGATGCAGGGACTAAAGTTTAGTTGGTGTCACATCGGATGTTACATGAGGTGTCACATGGGGTGTTCGGATACTAATAAAAAAATAAATTATAGATTCTGTCGGTAAACCGCGAGACGAATTTATTAAGACTAATTAACCCGTCATTAGCACATATTTACTATAGCACCACATTGTCAAATCATGGACTAATTAGGCTTAAAAATTTCTTCTCGTAAATTAGTCTCAATCTGTGTATTTAGTTTCGTAAATAGTCTATATTTAATACTCCATGCATGTGTCTAAACATTTGATGTGATAGGGACTAAAATTTAGTTGGCTGAACCAAACACCCCCTAACAACATCAGAGACACAGCCCTGACAATTAAGGCTAGGAGTGCATCGTCGATAAAAGGGTCGAGTAAGTTGGTTCTTGCCATGAGGCAGACCAGCGGACCCGACCCAAGGTCCAAGTATGAGCTTTTTAACCGCGACAACTTAAATATACACTACTGGAGCTAGAATTACTGTGGCTGTCTGCACCAGACTTGCCCCCCAATGGATGATGTTAAGGGATTTAGATTGTACCCACTCCAAATACCAGACAATAACCCACCCAATATTATTATTTATTGTCACTACCTCCTCGTGTCAGAATTGGGTAATTTGTGCGTGTCTTCCTTGGATGTGGTAGCTGTTTCTCAGACTCTCTCTCCAAAATCAAACCCTAATTCTCGGTCACCTGTCACCACCACGGTAAGCCCCTATCCTACCATCAAAAGTTGTTAGGGAAGAAATTTGAATGATGCATTTAAACCGGCACAAGGGCAGTGCGACCCGTCAAGTTATCATGAATTATCGGATTAGCGAGCAGAGCCCGCATCAGCCTTTTATCTAATAAATGCAAAGTCAGGGTTTGTTGCACGACTCTAGAATTATTACGGTTATCCGAGTAGCATGTACCATCAAACAAATTATAAATAATTTAATGAGTTATTCATAGTTTCACAGTTTGAATTAATTTATACTCACATGCATCTTAATTTTGAGACAAGCATATGAGACTACCGACAGAATTGAAGGCTCTAACACTCATTTTCTATACATATATGCCTACCCATTATCGTAGCTATAAAGTAGCTATAATTTTGGATAAAAACTGCTCCCTTCTAACAAAAAAAAGTTGTTTTAAGATTGTCTTAAGTCAAATATTTTAAATTTTAACTACAAATAAATTCTTTTAGGTTGAGTTTGAAAATAAGAAAGTGATGAAAGTAGATTCATCTCAAAATATAGTTTTATAAAAGTATATATTGACTATATTTTATAGAAAAAAATTCGGTCAAAGTTGTTTTTGAGACCATGTCGATATCCAAAACGACTTTCTTTTGGGACATAGAGGAAGTATATGGTATAAAAAAATCATGTGGTGGGGGACTATTATTTATTACCATCACAAAAAAAAGCATAAAACTCTAGATAAATATAAGGCCGATCTGAATTGAGAGTTTCATCTCCCAGTTTCCCAGACTCAATATGTTGAAAAAACACTAGGTTTTATTCCCATAAAACTCATTTTATCTTATAAAACTTTTATCATCTCTCTATTTATTCCATGTGACGTCAACTTATTTAATAACATGAAACTCGTGAAATTCTTATCGAGACTGACATAAGACGATCATAAAAAAAATTCTAAGATCCGGTTAACCTACGGTAAAGGTGAAGCAGTTAAAATCATTTTACTTGTTTACCCCCTGCCGACCCCGGTGCCCTCGTCGACGGCGGCGTCGTCTCGTCGGCCCGGCCCACCACCGCCTGTAAAGGCCCCTCCCCCGCCATTTTCTTTCCACCTCACTCTCCGTCTCCTTCTTCCCACCTCGCACTCTCCTTGAAGCATCCAACCATCTCCCCCACCCGCGATCTCCAGACCAATCCGATGGCGGCGCCGGCGGGCGGGGACAAGGACGTCGACGCCTTCCTCGCGGACTGCACGCCCTCGGGCGACGCCGCGTACGGCGCCGCCAAGGCCGTGCTCGAGCGCCTCCACGCCCCCGCCACCCGCCCCGCCGCTCGCCGCCTCCTGGGCGCCGTCCGCCGACGCTTCGCCGCCTCCCGCGCCGCGGGGGAGGAGTGCTTCCGCACCTTCCACTTCCGCATCCACGACGTCGTCCTCGACCCACACGTACAAGGTCCTGCTCGCCTCTCCATCTCTCATCCGTCGCCGCGGCGCGGCGCGCCACAGCCACAGATTTGTTGTCTTTTTCGTCAGTTTTGGTTGTATTTGGACTGCACTGTGCGATCTGCTTTTCATCAAACCAAATCTTGCGGCAACGTGATTTCCCATGCACATTTTTTACGGCCTGTCACCAGTAATCCGTGGTAAAATCTGCTCATAATTTTCATTTTCAATGTAAAAAAAAAAAAGAATCTTGTGATACCTCCACTACCCGCTACTAGTCGCAGTACCAGACCCATGGGTTTTCATCGGAAAACAATTATCTTTATATAAGAAAAAGAGCGATTATGCCTACAGTACCCACAGGATCTTCTGGAACCATGTGGCCGACGCATAATGATGCTATATATATATATATAACCAACCATGTGGCCGATGCATAATGCTATTGTTTGCTACAGGGATTTATGTGTACACTTCTGGAAAGCTCTGCTTTCGATGCTCGTTATCCAGGGAACAATATGCTTTGGTTGTTGAATAATTTAGATTATCTGTTTGTCTACTGCACATAAAAGGCAACTGTTTCCTTCATTTGTCTTCCAGTAATTTTTTTGGGAGGTAAATTATTTACTTTTAAATGACATCAGCCTTGCTTCAGAATTTCCCACTATATAAATATGCGCCCCTCGTGCAAGGCATATTCTGAGGATGACTCACTCTAAACACATTGAATTAGAAATGTTTTATCTATTGTATCTCACACTTCTCTGTGCCCAGTTGAGTACCTCTTGGCATTCCTGCTGTACAAGCTCACATTTTACGGGCACCATACATTTTACTTGGTTTTCTTACATTGGATTCAGAAGGTAGTTGTTACATTGTACTCCCTCCGTTCCAAATTATAAGTCGCTTTGATTTTTTTTTGTACATCCATTTTGCTATGTATCTAGACATCCGTTATATCTAAATACATAGCAAAATGGATGTACCGAAAAAGTCAAAGCGACTTATAATTTGGAACGGAGGAAGTAATGACTATAATTTAATAGATCGTAACACAATCTATAGTCCATTACCTGATGGGAGGTCTATTGTTGTCATTTGGGTGTATAAACTGTTGTCTCTTGTTGGCTTTGGCCCAGTGGCAAAAGCTTGGCCCAGTCTTTTTTTGGGGTAAATTATTTACTTTTAAATGACATCAGCCTTGCTTCAGAATTTTCCACTATATAAATATGCGCCCCTCGTGCAAGGCATATTCTGAGGATGACTCACTCTAAACACATTGAATTAGAAATGTTTTATCTATTGTATCTCACACTTCTCTGTGCCCAGTTGAGTACCTCTTGGCATTCCTGCTGTACAAGCTCACATTTTACGGGCACCATACATTTTACTTGGTTTTCTTACATTGGATTCAGAAGGTAGTTGTTACATTGTACTCCCTCCGTTCCAAATTATAAGTCGCTTTGATTTTTTTTTTGTACATCCATTTTGCTATGTATCTAGACATACGTTATATCTAAATACATAGCAAAATGGATGTACCGAAAAAGTTAAAGCGACTTATAATTTGGAACGGAGGAAGTAATGACTATAATTTAATAGATCGTAACACAATCTATAGTCCATTACCTGATGGGAGGTCTATTGTTGTCATTTGGGTGTATAAACTGTTGTCTCTTGTTGGCTTTGGCCCAGTGGCAAAAGCTTGGCCCAGTCTTTTTTTGGGGTAAATTATTTACTTTAAATGACACCAGCCTTGTCTTCAGAATTTTCCACTATATAAATATGTGCCCCTCGTGCAAGTCATGTTGTCAGGATGATTCACTCTGACTACATTGAATTAGAAATGTCAGTTGAGTATCCCTTGGGATTCCCACTGACAAAGCTTGCATTTTATGGGCAGCATGTCTTTTACTTGGTTTTCTTATGTTGCATTGAGAAGGGAGTTGTTGCATTGGAATGACTATAATTTAATAGGTCGTAAGTTCATAACA
This sequence comes from Miscanthus floridulus, assembly GCF_019320115.1. Taxonomy (NCBI): domain Eukaryota; kingdom Viridiplantae; phylum Streptophyta; class Magnoliopsida; order Poales; family Poaceae; genus Miscanthus; species Miscanthus floridulus. Next base: position 9,551,298 of record NC_089595.1, read on the forward strand.
CAATCTATAGTCCATTACCTGATGGGAGGTCTATTGTTGTCATTTGGGTGTATAAAACTGTTGTCTCTTGTTGGCTTTGGCCCAGTGACAAAAGCTTCCAGTATATAAGCGCACTAATTCTACCAAGGCATCTGGTTTTATCATAACAAATTTACAAACTGTTTCTAGGTTTCCAACAAAGGAAGAAGCTGACAATGATGGAGATACCAAGCATCTTCATTCCTGAAGATTGGTCCTTCACTTTCTACGAGGGCCTCAACCGTCATCCAGACTCCATTTTCAGGGATAAGACAGTAGCTGAGCTGGGATGTGGCAACGGTTGGATATCCATTGCTCTTGCAGAAAAGTGGTGCCCTTCAAAGGTTGACCTTTCTTTTCCTGTGCACATTTTTTTGTACCCTTAATTCCTCATTGGTAGCATAAGCTGATCTGGGAGCACTTTTACACTTGGGCATTTGTTCACGTTACAAGATGGATTAAGAGCTGCTGACTTGCCTAGTGCATCTGAGGAAACAACATCCACTGACTCAAAAGTTTTATTTGCATTCAGCTTGACATGACCCTGTCATTTTAATCATTTGTCTGGGCTATTTTTTTTTGTTGGAATCCAGACTAACTATTTTTTTTAACAAAAATTCTTTGAAGGTCTATGGTCTTGATATAAACCCAAGAGCTGTGAAGATTGCATGGATAAACCTGTACTTGAACGCATTAGATGACGATGGTCTCCCAATATATGATGGGGAGGGGAAAACGTTGCTCGATAGAGTTGAATTCTATGAATCGGATCTCCTTTCTTACTGTAGAGACAACAAGATAGAGCTTGATCGCATTGTTGGATGCATACCACAGGTACAGTTAAGAGTCAGTTGTTCCCATGTTTGGTGAGATGAAATGAAAGAAGGAAAATATTTACTTCCACTATATCTTTATTTCAGATTCTCAACCCAAATCCAGAGGCGATGTCAAAGATTGTAACAGAGAATTCAAGTGAGGAGTTCTTGTACTCCTTGAGTAACTACTGTGCTCTTCAGGTTAGTTGGAGGATGTCTTTCATATATTTGTCTCTCGATCAAAACAAACGCAGTCAGATGCATGAAACCTAACACATGCTATTTAATTATAATGATTTGTCTTCAAGTTATATGTTGATCTGGAGTTTTGGATCAGAGTAAATCTATTTATGCACTATTTACTTTGTAGCTACATTTTTGGCTGTGTGCATTTAAACAATAGACGTCTAAACACCATGTTAAGTGTATGTCATGTTGTTTCTCGAAATGGTGTATGTGAAATTTATTGATAAAGTAGTAGCAACTGCAGCAATGCTATTTATTTGTGTTGCGGTTCTAAGATTCATGCAAATTGAATATCTTGTAACGATTTTGGATGTATTGAGTCCTCTATCAGAGTTGAAGTTAATAGTGATTTCTAAAAATGTTAGGACAAAATGCTGCACGTAGGTTTCCTCAAGTCAATATTTACTTAAACTATTATTCTAATTTCCTTGTTTGCTGACATTGATATCTTTCTGCATCCAGGGTTTCGTCGAGGACCAGTTTGGCCTTGGGTTGATTGCACGGGCGGTGGAAGAAGGGATATCTGTCATAAAGCCTTCAGGTATTATGGTATTCAACATGGGAGGTCGACCAGGACAGGGTGTCTGTGAACGTCTATTTCAACGGCGTGGTTTTCGCATCACTAAGCTCTGGCAAACCAAAATTATGCAGGTAAGTAAGGCTGTGGCACACTAGAACATTTTCCGTGTCTGTAGTATGTTCTGGTTTCGGTCTTCTATAGGGCCTATAGTTTCATCTATTTTCTAATGCTTTATTTTGTTTAGCATCGTTACTAATAAATTGGTTTGCTTGCAGGCTGCTGACACAGATATTTCAGCTTTGGTTGAAATTGAGAAAAATAGCAGGCATCGCTTTGAGTTCTTCATGGATCTTGTTGGGGATCAGCCTATCTGTGCTCGCACAGCCTGGGCATACTTGAAATCTGGTGGCCGCATTTCACATGCTTTGTCTGTGTATAGCTGTCAACTTCGCCAGCCCAACCAGGTTACTTTGTGTTCCCTAATGATTTCTAAGAGTAATAATGTGGCAGTTGGAATAGTACTCTGATTATTGAACTTTCAGGTGAAGAAAATATTTGAGTTTCTTAAAGATGGATTCCATGAAGTAAGCAGTTCCCTTGATTTATCCTTTGACGACGATTCTGTAGCTGACGAAAAAATCCCCTTCCTAGCATACCTTGCTAGTTTTCTGAAAGAGAATAAGTCAAATCCCTGTGAGCCACCAGCTGGATGTCTAAACTTTAGGAAACTTGTTGCTGGATTTATGAAGAACTACCATCACATTCCTCTAACTCCTGATGTAAGATTTGTCTAAATTTGGCTTAATCTACCAGTTCTATGTTTCTTGTCTATGATATGATTCACATGATACTCATTTTTCTCCTGTCACTAGAATGTCGTTGTGTTCCCTTCTCGCGCTGTGGCAATAGAGAATGCTCTTCAATTGTTCTCACCGGCGCTTGCAATTGTTGATGAACATTTGACCAGACACTTGCCCAAGCAATGGTTAACATCCTTAGCAATTGAGGTACCTTGCTTACTCTGTTATATCTGTGTGAATGGTCATGGGTCTGGATGTTCTGCCATACACACATTTTTTTATGAAATTTCAGGGAAGTGCAGATTGTAATCATGCCGACGGTACAGTCACTGTAATTGAGGCACCACGCCAATCAGATTTACTGATTGAGTTGATCAGGAAGCTGAAGCCTCAGGTGGTTGTTACTGGCATGGCTCAATTTGAGGCTATCACCAGTGCTGCTTTTGAGAACTTACTAAACGTAACAAAAGATGTTGGCTCCCGGTTGTTCCTGGATATTTCTGAGCATTTGGAGTTGTCTAGTCTGCCAAGCTCTAATGGCGTATTGAAATATCTTGCTGGAAAGACATTACCATCGCATGCAGCTATACTGTGTGGTTTAGTAAAAAATCAGGTGCCTACAACTTTAACACATCAATTGATTTCCATTGGTGCACTGGACTGGCATGCTGTTATCTGTTCCATTTGTAATCGCTTTATCTGATTTGTGGATTAAACTTGTAGGTGTATTCTGATCTGGAAGTTGCTTTTGCCATTTCCGAAGATGCAGCTGTATATAAAGCGTTATCACAAACTATTGAGCTATTGGAAGGCCACACTTCTCTGATCAGCCAGCACTATTACGGCTGCCTTTTCCATGAGCTTCTGGCATTTCAAATTGCTGACCGGCATCCACAGCAAGAGGTAAAGGGTTAACCTCATCCATAATCCATGCTTACCATTAACTTTCATGTTCAACAGTTTCCCTTTGTAATGATTAATGAACCTTCCCTTAGCATAAGTCAGGTAGTCCTTATCTTCACCTAGTTTGATAGTAGCTACCCAAAATGAACAGCTAAATGTGTAGTAGGACGACTTATTTTGTTTTCCAGACCTTAATAATGGTATCCTTGCTCTTTTTTTCAGAGACAACCTGCAGAAGTGATACCTCAGCAGATGATAGGATTTTCTGATCCAGCTATGTCTACCCTAAAGGCTGCTGAATTTTTCGTTCCTGATTCAGCTGAATCCAACATTATTCACATGGATTTAGATCGCAGCTTTCTGTCAGTACCTTCTGCAGTGAATGCCTCTGTTTTTGAAAGTTTTGTCAGGCAGAACATCACTGATTCTGAAACTGATGTCCATTCCAGCATCCAACAGCTGGTGAAAGATAGCTATGGTTTATCAGCAGATGGTTGTTCAGAAATTATCTATGGCAACACCTCCCTAGCACTCTTCAACAAGCTTGTTCTTTGTTGCATGCAAGAACAGGGCACCTTGCTTTTCCCCTTGGGCACCAATGGCCATTACGTCTCTGCAGCAAAGTTTGTGAACGCAAGCACCTTGACTATACCGACGAATTTTGGTACAGGATTCAGGATTGAACCAAAGGTTCTAGCTGACACTCTTAAGAATGTATCTCGGCCATGGGTGTATATTTCTGGCCCCACGATCAACCCTACTGGTTTTCTGTACAGTGACAATGATATTCAAGAGCTGCTCTCTGTATGCGCTGAATATGGAGCTAGGGTAGTGATAGATACCTCCTTCTCTGGCCTGGAGTACCAAACTGATGGCTGGAGTAAGTGGAATCTGGAAAAATGCCTTTCCTCTTTGAAACCTTCAAAGCCATCATTCTCTGTGGTCCTGCTTGGAGAGCTGTCCTTTGAGCTGACTGCAGCAGGGCATGACTTTGGGTTTGTGATATTGAGCGACTCATCATTGGCTGAGACGTTTCATAGTTTCCCCAGCTTGAGTCGGCCGCACATCACATTGAAGTACACTTTCAAAAAGCTACTGGGCCTTAAGAACCAGAAGGATGAGCATTTCTCCAATCTAATGGTGGAGCAGAAGGAGGAACTGAAGAATCGCGCCAACCACTTGATAAAGGTTAGCCCATCATACACTCTGAAACTCTTGTCTGATTCCATCTATCCTTTTCACACTAGTGCCCTGTTGAAGTAAGATCAACAGAATGTAGCTGATTATACCCATTTCACTACATTTAAATATCTGACTGTGACTTGATAAACACATCTAGCTATGAACTGAATGTTATATTGTGTTAGTCGCTGAATTCTCACTCTTGGTAGTAGGAGAATTCTTACTCTCATCGAGAGAGGATGACACTAGGAGTTGGGGCAATTTTCTTGTCTATTTCTCACACAAGCTCACACAAATGCCATGCCAACCAGAGGGGTTGGGGTTACATATTTATAGGCTGCTAGCCAGCCAAGCATATGCCAAGATGCTAGTCTAAGATGCTAGTCTAAGATGCTAATATGCTGTCCTAGCTAAGATGCTGTCCTCTAGTCTAAGATGCTGTCCTCTAAGATGTTGTCCTCTAGTCTAAGATGCTGTCCTAAAAACAGAAAAACAGCCACAAGGACCATGACCATGTGAGCATCATAGCCCCACAAAGACCAGCCACACATGAGACTTATCCATCATTCTCCCCCTAAGTCTTGTGCGTCGTCTTGTGGGAGAGTTGAACCAATCCGGTCCTGGAGCAGAGCTCAAGGAACTTGATCCTCCCAAGGGGCTTGGTGAGCAGGTCCGCAAGCTGGTCCTTGGTGTTGATGTAGCTCGCCTTGATGCTCCCTTCCTCCAAACAGCCTCGGATGAAGTGGTACCTCACCCGGATGTGCTTGCTGCGTTCGTGGAACACGGGGTTCTTTGCCAGGGCCAGAGCGGACTTGCTGTCCACCCTGAGCTCCACCGCTCTGGTGTCTCTGCCGAGGAGATCACCAAGCAGTCGAGCGAGCCAGAGCGCCTGAGTCGAAGCGGTGGAGGCCGCTATGTACTCGGCCTCGCAGCTGGACAGGGCCACCACCTGCTGCTTGACCGACTGCCAGCTAACGAGGCACTTGCCGAGGAAGAAGAGGATCCCGCTCGTGCTCTTGCTGGTGTCGATGTCGCCGGCGTGGTCGCTGTCGCTGTACCCGACGAAGTGTGCCGCCCCAGGGCACCTCGGGTAGTAGAGGCCGTGGTCGAGAGTCCCCGCAACGTAGCGGATGATCCTCTTCACAGCTTGCTGGTGCTCCGTCGTCGGTCGCTGCATGAACCGACTAACGTAGCCGACGGAGAATGCCAAGTCCGGCCGTGTGTGGGCGAGGTAGCGAAGGCTCCCCACAAGACGCCGGTACTGCGTAGCGTCCACCTCCTCCGTCGTGCTGTCGCGGCTCAGCTTCAGCCTCTCCTCCATCGGAGTGAGAGCTGGGTTGCAGTCGGTGAGCCCAGCTAGCTCAACGACGCGCTTGGCGTAGGCGGTCTGTCGAAGCGTGATCCCAGAGTCATCCTGGTGTACCTCGATTCCCAGGTAGAAGGAGAGAGGCCCCAGGTCACTCATCTGGAAGGTGGCCTTCATCTCTTCCTTGAATGCCGCCACCTCCGCATCCTTGGTGCCGGTGATCACCAAGTCGTCGACGTAGACACCCACCAGCAGGGCATTACCTCCATTGCCCCGTCGGTAGATGGCCGCCTCGTGCGGGCTTTGCTCGAAGCCCATCCCCTTTAGCGTGGAATCCAGCTTGGCATTCCACGCCCTCGGTGCCTGCCGCAAGCCATAGAGGGCCTTGCGCAGGCGGAGCACCTTGCCCTCCTTGCCGGGGATCGCAAATCCCGGCGGCTGGTGCACGTAGACCTCCTCCTTCAAGTCGCCGTTAAGGAACGCCGACTTGACGTCCATGTGATGAACACGCCAGCCCTCCTGGGCAGCTAGCGCAAGGAGGAGTCGCACGGACTCCATCCGTGCCACGGGAGCAAAGGCGTCGTCGAAGTCGACCCCCTCCTGCTGCACGAAACCTCGTGCCACCAAGCGAGCCTTGTGCTTGACGATGGCACCGGCTTCATCCCTCTTCAGCTTGTACACCCACTTAAGGGTGATCGCGCGATGACCACGAGGAAGGTCAGCAAGCTCCCAGGTGCGGTTCTTCTCAACCGCATCCATCTCCAACTGCATCGCGGCGCGCCATGCCGCGTGTCTCTCGGCCTCTGCGAACGACCGAGGCTCGCCGTCGTCACACGCAAGGTGCAACTGCGCCTCCAGGTCCTCCAGGTCGTGAGGCACCAGTCCCGGCACCGGCTGGTCGCCGAGAAGGTTCTCCACCGTACGGTACCGCAACGGCTCACCGTCGTGGTACGCGTCGACGCGCTCCTCGTCGTGAGAGAGCGGAGTAGCGAGCTCAACCGGGCCGTGCTCGACACGAGCTGGTGGTGGAGTAGACGTGCCCGGAGTGGTGCCTGTCGGTGCTGGAGTGCGTGGCGTTGCCGGCTGTGGTGGAGCCGGCGAAGAGCTCATCGCAGCCGAGGTCCTAGCTGGAGAGCGTGGTGCTGTCGGAGTAGCAGGTGCCGGGGTCGGTGGAGGCTCGGAGACTGGGGTAGACGCGCTTGCCGAAGAAGAACTGCCTACTCCCCCAGTTCCCTCGAAGTGGACGTACTCGACAGTGAAGTCGTCGTACGTCGGAGCTGAGCCGTCGTCCACTGCCTTGTCCCACGCCCATCCTCGCCCTTCGTCGAACACAACGTCGCGCGCCGTGCGCACACGCTGTGTCTTCGGGTCGAGGATGCGGTAGGCCTTCGAGCCCTCCGCGTAGCCGATGAACACTCCCGGAGTGCTCCTGTCGTCGAGCTTGCTGATGTGGCCAAGCTCCTTGGCGAATGCGAGGCAGCCGAAGACCCGCAAGTGGGAGACCGCCGGCTTGCGCCCATGCCAAGCCTCGTACGGCGTCCTGCCGTCGAGCGCCTTGGTAGGCGAGCGGTTGAGGATGTAGACGGCCGTCACCACCGCCTCTCCCCAGAAGATAGCCGGCATCCCCCTCTGCTTGAGGAGGGCCCGAGCCATCCCCACAACCGTCTGGTTGCGCCGCTCGACGACGCCGTTCTGCTGCGGGCTGTACGGCGCGGAGTAGTGGCGCTGAATGCCCTCGTCAGCGCAGTACGACGCGAATTCAGCCGCCGTGAATTCGCCGCCGTTGTCGGTGCGCAGCACGCGCAGCTTGCGGCCGCACTCCGCCTCCGCAGCAGCCTGCGCGCGTCTGATGGCGTCCGCAGCCTCTCCCTTGCTGCCGAGGACCATCACCCACATGTAGCGGGAGAGGTCGTCGACGAGCAGCAGGAAGTAGCGTCGTCCTCCCGGTGTGGCCGGTGTCACCGGGCCACACAAGTCCCCGTGCACGAGCTCGAGCCTCTCCTTGGCTCGAAAGCTCGCCCGCTGGGGAAAGGGGAGTCGCCTCTGCTTCGTCAACACGCAGACGTCGCAGAGCTGCTCCACATGGTCGAGGCACGGCAGGCCTCGCACCATCTCCGTGGCACTGAGCCGCTTCAGGGCCTCAAAGTGAAGGTGCCCGAAACGCTCGTGCCACTGCCACGCCTCGTCGTCCCGACGAGCAGCGAGACAGAGGGGTTGTGCCACCTGCACGTTAAGGACGTAGAGTCGATTTGCGCTTCTGGATACCTTGGCAAGAAGGCGACGGCGACGATCCCAAATCCTCATGACTCCGTCCTCAACCACCACGCGCGAACCGTTCTCATCCAGCTGTCCCAAGCTGATGATGGAGTTCCTCAACGCGGGGATGTAGTAGACTCCGGTGAGCAGCCTGTGCTCACCAGACACGGCGGTGAAGATGATGGAGCCGACGCCCTTGATCTCCACGCCGGAGGCATCCCCAAACTTGACGGAGCCTCGGACGCTAGAGTCAAGCTCGGTGAAGAACTCCCGTCGACCGGTCATGTGATGGGTGGCGCCGGTGTCGAGGCACCACCCGTCAGTCTTGTCGTTGCCGGAGCTGTCGCCGAGGAGGGCGTGTGCTTTTGGCTCGTCAAGGTGGAGGAGAGCCGCTGCGGCCGGTGCCGCTGGAGGTAGCTCGATGCTGGCATGTGCCATGAACAGAGCCGGCTCCTCCTCCTCCGCCTGTGCGACGTGGGCCTGGCCGCGTCGTGGCTGTCGACAGTCCTTGGCCCAATGGCCAAGCTGGCCGCAGTTGCGGCAGGTGTCGTCTCGTGCCGGCTTGTGCCTGCCGGCGGACGCCGCCCTGGGCGCCTCCGCGGGCATCACCCTCGGCACGTCCTCGCGCCCCGGCCTGGGCGTCTCTGCGCGCCTTGCGCGGCTTGCCACGCTTGCGGCCGCCTGTCGCGGAAGAAGGCTCCCCCTTCCTCCGGTCACCTTGGCTGGCAAGCCACTGCTCCCGAGTGAGAAGGAGCTTCCCGCCAGTGGTGATGGGCCCCGAGAGGGACTGTGGCTCATCGCTGTCGACGACCTTGAGGCGACCTATCGCCTCCTCGATCGACATCGTGGAGAGATCCAGCAGAGACTCGATCGAGCGAGCCATCTGCTTGTACTTCTCGGGGACGCAGCGGAAGAGCTTTTCGACAGCTCTCTCCTCACCGTAGGTGTCGTCGCCGAACTGCACCATCTTCTGCAACAGAGTATTGAGACGGAGAGCAAAGTCATCAACGTCCTCACCTGGCTTGAAGGCCAGGTTCTCCCACTCCTTGCGAAGTGCCTGCAGTGTGGACTTGCGGGCGCGGTCGCTGCCGATGCGTGCCGCAGCGATGGCGTCCCAAGCCTCCTTGGCAGTCCGCTTGCTGGTAAGCGAGAACTGCATCTCAGGCGGGACTGCAGCGATGAGAGCATCCAGCGCCCGTCGATCTAGGTCGTAGTCGACGTCGCCGTACCGGACTGCCTCCCACATGTGCCGCACCTGGAGCTTTACCCTCATCACCGCAGCCCACTCGACGTAGTTGGTCTTGGTGAGGGTAGGCCACCCACCGCCGGGACCGACGTCCCTGACAACAGCCTGGAGCCCGTGGTGACCACGGTACCGATCCGGGGAGAGAGAGCCATGCTGCCTGTGAAGGCCGCGCTCTCCATCGACCCGTCGGTACCGATCCGGGGAGAGAGAGCCACGCTGCCTGTGAAGGCCGCGCTCTCCATCGACCCGTCCGCCACCGTTGCCGTGCGCGCCTCCTCCAGGAGCGCCGCCGCCGTGCGCGCCTCCTCCAGGAGCGCCACCGGCGCGTCCGCGCCTGTCTGGGCTGCCGCCGCGCTCGTGGGCGTGCGCGGCCGCCCCAGGAGCGCCACCGCCGTGCGCGCCTCCTCCAGGAGCGCCGCCAGCGCGTCCGCGCCTGTCTGGGCTGCCGCCACGCTCGTGTACGTGCGCGGCTGTCCACTGCGCCGCCCGCGCTCGCGCTGCCTCCCTCTCTAGCAGCTCGAGGTCCGCGTCGGCGGTGTCGTCAGCGGAAATGGAGCTGCCGATGCTGCCGCGCAGAGCCTCGACCTCCGCCGCCGCCGCACGCGCTGCATTCGCCGCCGCCGCTGCTTCCGCCTCCGCTCTGGCTGCTGCCAGCTCCGCCGCTGCTAGCCTCGACGCCCTTGCCGCCGCTGCAGCGGTCTCTGCCGCCGCTCGCTCGCGTTCCTCTGCCGCGGCAAGTTCGGCCTCCTGCCGACGCCGCGTGCTCGAGGCGACCGAGCGCTGAGACTGCCCTGCGGACATGACGCGCTACCGGGGGGCTGCTGCGTGGGGAGAGGGCTGCTTCAGACGAGCTGGGAGAGGAGTGAACAGGAGCGGCCGGAGGAGCTGCTGCTGCCAACAGCTGGGGCTGTTGTGGGGCTGGGAGAGAAGATGAGCAAGAGATGCTCAGGCTACAGGATAATACGGCTCTGATACCAGTTGTTAGTCGCTGAATTCTCACTCTTGGTAGTAGGAGAATTCTTACTCTCATCGAGAGAGGATGACACTAGGAGTTGGGGCAATTTTCTTGTCTATTTCTCACACAAGCTCACACAAATGCCATGCCAACCAGAGGGGTTGGGGTTACATATTTATAGGCTGCTAGCCAGCCAAGCATATGCCAAGATGCTAGTCTAAGATGCTAGTCTAAGATGCTAATATGCTGTCCTAGCTAAGATGCTGTCCTCTAGTCTAAGATGCTGTCCTCTAAGATGTTGTCCTCTAGTCTAAGATGCTGTCCTAAAAACAGAAAAACAGCCACAAGGACCATGACCATGTGAGCATCATAGCCCCACAAAGACCAGCCACACATGAGACTTATCCATCATATTGGTCACTCAACCTCATTTTGTCATTGTACAATGAACAGACTCTGGAGAGCTGTGGCTGGGATGTTGCCATTGGTTGCGGTGGCATCTCAATGCTGGCGAGGCCCACTGCCTACATCGGGAAGCCCTTCAAAGCTGATGGTTTCGAGGGCAAGCTGGATGCGAGCAACATCAGGGAAGCCATCCTCAAGGCCACTGGGCTCTGCATAAACAGCAGCTCCTGGACGGGGATCCCTGACTACTGCCGTTTCAGCTTTGCTCTGGAGAGCGGCGAATTCGAGCGTGCAATGGGATGCATAGCTCGGTTCAAGGAGTTGGTTCTGGGAGGGAGTGGCCAGGCTCAGATGAATGGTGTGTGATGGAGCAGGCTGACACGCTTCTGGGAGGCAATCCATCTTTGTTTGGAAACCTTACACGCACCTTAGTGCTTTGTAGTAGTGGTGATGGAGATATCAAACGTGTAAAGGATAACAGCAGCAGCAACAAATGCCTGCTGTGAATTGAATGTACTAGGATGGATAGGGCGCTTTGCTGTGCCCGTGCCCATTCTGTCTTCGAATTGCTGTGCTGTGCACGGAGAATAAACAAGCAGTTGTTCGGACAGCCATGCAGCTGCAGAAAATCACTGTTGCTACAGTTTTGTGGCATGCATGTGCAGCACTGCTGCGAAAACTAGCAGCCGAACAAATTCTTGAAAACTAGCTTTTACTGTTTCCATTTCTAGTTTTCTACTAACACATATACTACCCCACCCCATCTCTCTTCCTCTTGTGTCGTGTCCCAAGCACCCATAATAAACAAATTCTGGAAAGTTATTTCACGCCTTTGATCAAATTTTTTCATTAAAATACACGAATTCGGTAATATAAATTTAGGCCGTTGGATTCCCCTGAGACAAGTAGTTATGACTGATGTTGTATCATGTAAACGACACAAATAGAGTATAGCTGTATAGGTCAAAATCATTAATTTCAAACGGAGGGAGAAGAAGCTGGTGAGAATTGGTTTCCAATCATCTATAGTATATTAATTATTCTTTTGAAAGCTAGCATTAATCAATTATTTTTTTTACAAAGTACAAATCTAGAGGGAGAATTGATTAAGCAAAGCAAGAGAAAATAGCAAAAAGAAAAAAACATCTACTAGTACATCAAAGAAAACTGGTGGGCCTAAAATAGCGGCCCAGAGCCCAGTAAAGAAGACATCCCCTCCCATCCTCGTGCAACCCCGCCCCGCCTCCGTCGCCGCCGACCAGCGCGGGTGCGCCACCGCAACTGCCGCTCCGGTGCCCGCAGCCCGCTTGCTTCGCACTTCGTCTCAGGCAGTGCTGTGCAGTATCCAGCAGGGTGTTTGTGCTTTATTTCGTATTGTGATTTTTTAGTTCTTCATCACTGTTCCATGTTTTGTTAACGCCCAGTACCAATGCTCAAGAATTCTAGGTCAGCCATTGCTTGCTGGTACGCCCCAGTCCCACCTCATCCTGTCCTCCTGTGATTCCATGGTGATTTGGAGTTGCTCTTCTTGTCTCCGTGGATTCATTCCCAGAGCGGCATGGAGGAGGCACTACCCACTCTTGTCTCCCAGGCCTACTGCATCGCCGCCTATCCACCACTTCTTCTCCTCCTCCGCTCGACGGTCCACCAAGAAATCTGCCGCAAAGGCGCCAATGGACTCTTCCAGAGAGCCCTTCTATGTCATCCGCAAAGGGGATGTCATTGGCATCTACAAGACCCTCAGTGATTGCCAAGCCCAAGTCAGCAATTCGGTGAGGACGATAGACAGACACATCATGACTTTTCCTTCCCTTACCACGTGCAGCGATTGCTATTGCTTCATTTTTGCTTATGATATGAAATGTATCGTGCTTCGGACCTAGGTATGTGACCCTCCAGTCACTGTCTACAAAGGCTGTTCTCTGCGTAAAGAAACTGAGGAATATCTTGCTGCGCGTGGGTTAAGGAACGCTGTCTATTCCATTGATGCAGCAGATGCAAGGGACGAATTGTTTGGCGATCTGGTTCCCTGCCCTTTCCAGGTAAACAATGCAGTGCTCTATGTCTCCATCACTTGGCAATGTTTTACACTACAGATTAATCCGACTTCTAGACATGGTATCCATTCATATAGTAATAATATATAAACCAACACATTATTATCACGAAAATAATTGTGTCTATACATTATATATTATTATCTATGCAACTGCCTCTGATTCTCAGGGCCTTACTTTGTCTCAGACAACTTGAGTGTTAAGCTGATCTTTGAAAGTTATATCTTCAGGTGGTTGTGTTGCACTGTTGCTACTTGATTTTGCTTTCTTTTTCCATGAATTTATTGTACAGTACTGATTTATGCAAGTTTCATTTCAGCAACCTGATGAAACCAAACAATCTACTTTGAAAATGTCACAGGAGATGGTAAGATATATATTTTTTTTCTTCATGATAAGTGTGAATGTATGGTCTCTTCAAAACTGCTCCCTATAGTACTTATGAATTTGTTATTATCTTGTTTACTTACACTGACTATCATTTTCTGAAGGAAACCAGACTGTCACAGCATTCCAAAGCTGCTGATCTGGAAACATTACCTGATAGTGAAGTGAGTATATGAATGAAGGCTTCTTGCCTGATTTGTTCTGTACTTATGTAGTTATGGGTTGATGTCTGCATGTATATTTGTGATGTACCTTCACTGTCTTGGGGATCTTGAGCTCTTCCCACCAGTGCACTCTATCTTTTACAGCTCTCTTGTATTCTTGAATTTGATGGAGCTTGTAAAGGAAATCCTGGGAAATCAGGTGCTGGAGTCATAATTCGGCGGTTAGATGGATCTGTGGTATGTACACCAGTCTTAGCTCAGCTGTTTTTTTTTTCCTTCTTTTCTTCAATTATCATTCCTAGCTATTTATTGTGTTCCCCCCTTCTACTGAAGATTGCTCTACTACGTGAGGGTTTGGGTGTTATGACCAACAACGCTGCTGAATATCGTGCATTGATCCTGGGGCTAAATTATGCTTCCAAGAAGGGATTCAAGTATATTCGTTGTCAAGGTGATTCTAAGCTTGTCTGTAACCAGGTGAGTTGCTATTTCTCGGCTTTTGTAACGAGTGCTGCAGTTCATTCTAAGTCTTCAAATTCCACTAAAACACTAAGTGTGTGGAGGGCTGGCAATTTTAAATGGTTTTCCTCATGGACTTTGATCTGAAAGTCATATTCTGCAGTTTTTCTTCACCAAAGGAATCTTTTTATTCCAATCACTTAAAATACATGGCCCAAAGTATACGTCACAATGATAGAATCAGGTCTCATTTGTATTAACGGGCCTTCATTTCTACAGCATATGAAGTCTGGTAAGCCTAGATGCTAGAGCACTTGGAATAGCTTGTCTTAGCTGCGAGCAGCTCTAGCAACATTCAACTATTTGCAAGCAGCTCTAGCAACATTCAACTATTTCATAACAAGAGTAACAGTTATGATTTCTGGAGCAGGTTCGAGGTGACTGGCGTGCTAGGAGTTATAATATGGCTGTCTTGTGCGATGTAGCCAAGGAACTAAAGGAAACATTTCTTACATTTCAAATCAACCATGTTTTGAGGGTAGGTCTCACATTTCCATTGTCATTTGGCCTCGTTCACATTTACTGCTAGATTTGTGGTACAACACGTGTTAGCTAGACATTAGCATAGCATTAGTTCAGAATGGATGGAGTGGCAAATGATGTTCAAGGTTTGTTGCTTCCAGTTATCCCAATGTCAGGTGCTAGTTAACATATTTATACCAGAATTTCATCAATCTTTATGACTTGAAAACATCTAGGTTGACAGCTCTACAGATTTGAAAGAGTTTCCTAGTTTGATTTAGCAGTCAAGACAAGGTGGTGATTTTCAGCAGCCCTCTGAATACCTCTCGAGTAGGAACTCTAAATTTGATCTGTTAGCATGGCAGGCACACACATATATAAACTCTACTAGATTTCAATCGCACTTGGAGTTTTCTCCATGGCAACTAATCCTTGAAAACATTGTTACTAAAATTTGTTTGTTACACAGGAATTCAACTCGGATGCTGACGTTCAAGCTAACTTTGGAACCCAACTTGCTGGTATGAGGCTGCTGTGATTACCTGACCTTTGAATTGCTAGCTACAAAACAGATACCTGATTTGATCTCTTCCTTTGTACAGTTGATGAAGTTCAAGAGCTGTCCGTTTGTTGAGTTGTCATTGGCAGAGAAAACAAGACTTGGGACTTGAGAGCATAGACTATTAATACTAATTGACCCAGGTGATTATATCACAGGGTGCAGTTGATATTAGATATTCACATCTGTGTAGTGACACATTCGGCAGAACATATGTGTAGTGCCAATCCACTGTATTTTGGAAAGGGCAGAAGTTAAAGTGTTGCTGGTGAAATTTTCTTCTCTTGTGCCCTGCCCTGCCTTGCCCTCTGTTTTTTTACATATCGTATTAGGGTTGTCCTAAGTCCAAGATTTCTCTAACTTTAGCCACATTTTAAAAATATTTGACTCGGGATAAAACTAATACGATATATAAAACAACGGTGAGAGTATGCCTATGACCACTGTTGTAGCAACTGACAGTTGACTGAGCATTTTGGTAGCCGACGTGGATGTCAACTGCCACATTTTTGGCACAAGCAGATATGACCAAGTACCGTACCTGCAATATTTTGCTCTTCAGCAAAGACAGGTCCTAAGGGTTTGAATGTCTGACCACGTTTGGCGTACATAGTTTGGTTTTGTTTTGTGTTGTCATGAGGACCTTGATTCTTTGTATATGAAATTATGAACTGAATTGAAGTATCACAAGTGCATGGTTACGGAAAAACTATTCAATAATGGGTGCCGTATCCTTAAACTCGCGACGTACGTCCACAATCATCGTCCAAAAGGAATCTAATTCTAGATTTGAACTAAAATTTAACTAAATTAGTAATAGAAAAAAATAATGTCAATGTTTATGCCTCCAAATAGGTTTACTATTTTTTTATTTAACAAACAGATTTACTTTGAAAATTTTATTCTACAATTAATCTAATAAAACTTATTTGGTATTATAAATATTAGTATTTTTATATATTAGAGTTAAATTTAAAATTGTTCGACTCCTTAAGGTAAGTCTTTCTTTCTTTTGAACAAATGAGTACTTAAAGAAGTTAGAGCATCTCCAGCAGAATACCTCCTCCTATCCTCATAAAACTGTCATATTAAGGACAGCTATGTTTTTTTTTTCTTGCTCCAGCAGTTCCCCAACACCTCTCCTTTTTTTATGGCCACCAATATTTTCCTTATCTCCCCTTAAAGAAAGGGGGAGATACAACTCCTCCAATACCCTAGGGAACATCCCAACTATCACTTTTCAGTCATATTTTCTCTTACACTTCTGTGGGACCCACCTTTCATACGAGTATTGGGAAAGATATATTATAGTACTGTCACAGAAACTCTCTCAATATTAACAAAAGATGACATTGGGCTACCCCAATATATATATATAATATAAAAGATCGGGGAACTACCACTGTAGCGGTACGTGGATTTTGAACTCAACAACCAACACCACATCTTTCCTTGTTTGATTGAAGACGTACTCCTACTTGCGTTTGGCGTCACTCCCCTTGTCTTTCCCTGCTGCTGCTGTCTGTTGTCTGTGTCCGGCGGGGAGGGGAAGCCAAAGCCATGGCGGCGGCCGGGGACGGCGTGGCTCGGCAGGCGGAGCTCCGCCGGATCGAGGGCAACGTCTGCTTCAAGAAGGCCCGTCTCGGCGCCGCCATCGACTGCTACACCGAGGCAAGAAACCTCCCGGTGCCCTCCTCCCTGACTTCCCCCAAATTCCCCCGTGCCCTCCATCCACTCCCGCGAGCTGGCTGTGGCCTGAGCTCGGAGATTCCTTCCAATTTTAGAATGCGCTCCACAACGATGTGATTCACGCGTCCTCCTATCCTTTGATCCCCTGCAATGACCGCGTCTTCTTCACTTTGGTTCCGTGCCGTGTGTTACACGAACCAAAGATTTTTCTTCTTCTCCTTGGTTGGTTGTTTCTTGACGAAACTTGACTGCCTAATCTGTGTTTCCTCGCCAGGCAATTGCGCTCTGCCCCGACGTCGCCGTCTACTGGATGAATCGGGCCCTGTGCCATTTCAAGCTCAAGTGAGTGAGTTTACTGTTTGCTAGTAATTGCTACCTCCTCTCCCACCCTTTTTGGCAAGAAAGAAACGAATATCTGAAATCTCGTGCACAGGGAGTGGGCCAAGGTCGAAGAGGACAGCAGGAAGGCTCTCGCGCTTGATCACACTTTAGTCAAGGTCACATTCTTATTTCTTCTTTCCTCTCAAAACTAATGTGCCAATTTCAACTAACCACTATATATTATGTAATCACTATCCTTAACTAACCGTTCGATTGATAAATAAAGACAAAAAAGTCACCAGTGAGGCCACGTGATTGCTCTGTTCCTTGTGTGATGTAGGGGCACTATCTGCTGGGGTGTGCACTGCTCGAGAAGGAAGAGTCTGCTCTTGCTATCAAGGAATTCGAAAAGGTTCCTCATTTGTCCCTTGTACGTATGATGTGAATTCTCAAGGAGTTTCCTTGTGTAGGAGTAGTTTGATTCACCTCATATGGAGGCATTTTTGCCTGTCTTGCCATGATTACATCTTGCCCCTGAAACACCAACTAGATGCACTAACTTCCATATTTAATTTAAGATGCACTAACTTCCATTTATGATAAATAAAACATCCAAATATGTACTACCATAGCAGATGTGAAATGGCGCTGACCTCTGAGGAACAATTACCATAAGAGTTAACTTGAAAGTTTCTAGACTTGTACAAACATGTGGTTGTTTCATGCATCTAAGTTGTACTTACCTTGTTAGTTGTTAATCTAAAGTTGTTTTCTTCACCTTGTAATGCAATTCCGACATATCTATACCTGTTTCCATTTACTCAAACCTTTCAATAGCAGTGGTCAATAGTACTCAACTATAATTAATAATCGCATAATATTATCTTGATATTCTATTTCCTCTGTTCTGTGGTGGATATATTGTTCCTTGTCGGTACTTTACTTTTGAGAAGTAGAAGCACAGTGATGTAATAAATGTGTAAAAATTAGTATATTCCTGGGCATATACTACTAGTAACTGGTGACATGCTAAGGCTATGGGGATGCTTGGTTCCTTTGCTAAGGGTGTCTAACTGGGTCACTACACACCACAACTATGTATTGACATCCTTGTTTTGACTCCGGCTACTGATGTCTTGTCCTGTCACATTATTTCTAAGCTCTTGCTCGTCTTATCATGGGAAACAGGCTCTGATTCTCTTGAAGTCCGCGAATTCAACGGATGAAATGGCCGAGGAAATTTGGCAGGTCCTTGCAAAGGCAAAATACTTAGATTGGGAGAAGCATTCCACTGAACGACTATGGAGGATGCAAAGTCTGAAGTATGTTAGATATTAAACCTAAAACAACATAGCACTATCATTTTGCTTTAGATCAAGCACTTCTTGTCTTGATATGGCTGATCAGTTGAAGTTTCCGGTTGTTAAAGTCTCTTAACAGAAGCGTATCCCGTGGACATGCAGGGAAGCTTGTGAAAGTGCTCTGCAGGAGCATCACTTTCTTACTGGTACACTTGAGGAAGACTCCAATGGGTCAAGCAATGAGTATTCAGAGCAATTCAAACTGCTATCGGAGGTCTTCAGCCAAGCGACAATTGCCGATACACCAGCGGATGTATGAGCAATGCTCAGAATAAACTTTTGTTTTTGTTAACCCTTTGGTTTCTATACCTGTGATCTGAAACTGCTGCTGCCATGCTGAATCCCTAGGTGCCCGATTACCTTTGTTGTCAGATAACTTTCGAGATTTTTCGAGATCCAGTGATCACACCCAGTGGTGTAACATATGAGAGGGCTACACTTGTTGAACATCTCCACAAGGTGTGCCCTTTCGCTAACTTGTGAACTTGTTTACTTTTTGTATGTACACAATGACAGATGTGGTTACCATTAGCCTAACCTAACCTAACCATTGCCTTGCTGTTTCAGGTTGGCAATTTCGACCCGGTGACACGAGAGCCTTTGAAAGAGCATCAGCTGGTTCCGAATCTAGCCATCAAGGAAGCAGTGCAGGCCTACCTGAAGGAGCACAGCTGGGCTTACAAGCTGAACTGATGGATGTCGAGTGCTTTGCTAACTGCAGATGCTGATGAATGGGGGTTGCCTTTATTAGAGTTTGATTTTCTGATGCGTTGGGATCATGAGATTGATTAGATAGCTCAATTCATCATTCTTAGTATTGATTGGGCAACTTGACTTGTAACTGCAAACACTGTTTGGATGGATGTAACGGAGTAAGTGTACATAAAACATTGGAGGTTAGAATGGAGATTTGCATAAGTTGTTGACTTACCAACTGTTTGGTTGGTTCAGTTCACTACGTGTGTGATTGCTATATATATGGTGCAAAAATCATGTCGCAAAATCAGGGCTCTCGCCCTCGTCTAATAAAACTCCGGCAAATCCCTTGCCGCTTTTCTAAAAAAAATCAGGGCTCTCGCTCTCACTCATCCTGGGTCTTCTTCAGCACAAAGATTTGTATCGATATTGTTGTTCCACCACAATGGATGATAAAATAATAACTTGGATCCACAGTCTTGATGGCCAGTGGATCAACTTGAGTCTTGAGCTGGTACAAGTACAGATGGTACAAATCTGACTGAAGCTGCATGACACACATACTTGCACTTTCTGCACATTTGATCCCTGTCATACTCAATCATCTTGACACCACCAGACCTGATCACAGTTCCCTTCATAGTGATCAATTTCATCATGTGCGTGCAAGAAGTATGAGCAACAAGTAGTGATTTCACAAAAAAAAAAAGAATCATTCATCATTTGACCAAAAGAAGATGATCGAAGAAGTAGGCCTGTCATCAAAAGAAATAAACTAAACAGGCAGGTACGGAATAAACTCTTTTTAAAGGATGAACGCATCACAGATAGATTTCTGATTTTAAAATGCTAGCTTGTTGTCCAATTAAACAACTGACTGAAACATCAAATTGAGAATTGGATTGCGGTTGCTGTTGCGTTGCATTCGCATGTACCCGTTCCCCCCAACCTTCTCCAATATTACAATCTAGCAATCCACCTCTGGATGACCGAAGAACCAAAAGAGATGCTGGTATAATATTGGGTCTCCCCCTCCTGATGGATCAAAAAAAGGTTGTATTAAAGTTTCGATCGCAAATTGAAGAAATGAAATGAAATCTTTATGTACTAACTCCTAAACGAATTATTTAGGATTGTGAAGTGAAAGAAATCATTTTATCTACTAATAGTGGCCAAATTGGTGTATTACCAAACCACGCCCCCATTAACACAGAGTCGTCGAAAGTGGTACCGGTGGTGCTGTAACCAATCGTGGTTCAGCGAGTGTCCACAGGGCCTTCGGTACACGCCGCCGGGGTATCGCTTGCCGACGGAATCATCGGAGGCGTCGATGGTAACCACCATAGGCACAGTTCGACGTCCAAGCAGTGGCGGAACCAGCAAAATGATAAAGGGGGCCAGCCAAGCCAATAAATATGGGTAACATGACCATATTTTGATGTATATATATAATATTTATACTCATATGAATATTTTTTTTTGCTATGACAACACACAAAAGTGACTTTCGGAAGAGAGGATAAGAGATTTTTTTTTTCATTTGAGGGCGGGCCGGGGAACCCGTTCGGCCTGAAATTCCGAGCCATTGGGGAGAAAAGTGCGAACCTTTTTGCGAGTTTGGTTCCAAGACGGATATGGAGAGGATCCTGGCCGGAGCGCCATGGATGGCGGGCAGACATGCGGTGATATCGCAGGGGTATGACGAACGACTAAGCGCGTCCGAGATCATCTTCGATAAGATGGAGATCTGGGCACGGATCATGAATCTTCCCCTGGGATGGATGAATCAACACAAGGGAAACCGAGCCATGAGCCTGATCGGCACTGTGATCAAGTTGGACGTGGATGCTGACGGGAAGGCGAGTGGGGCGTTTCTTCGTGCTCGCGTGGCAATCGAGATTGATAAACCCCTAAGAAGGGGGGTGCTCCTTCGTATGAGCAGATCGGAGGATCCAAAATGGTTTGCGGTCCAATATGAGAGGCTGCTATGGCTGTGGCATTCTAAAATCGAATGTTGGAACCCTGTCCCTCGCGATGAACGAAGAGGGCCGATTGCCGTATGACGTCCAGCTGAGAGCTCCTGAGGAGAGGAAAAAGAGAGTTAAGGGTTTTGCAGAGGCCGCGGCTGAATCCTTTGGGAGCGGCTCCTCTTCTGGTTCACGACCTCCTAGGACATTCCATGGCAGATCAGGTCATGATAGGTCCGGGACAGATGATGGTGGGTCCTGTCATTCCTCGTTGGAACCCAGGAGGGAGGACTCGCTAGAGGTACAGTCGCCTCTGAAAAATCCTTCATCAGAAGCTGTGGGAGGAAAAGCAGATGGCTCGGCCAGCAGAAGGTTAAATATGGATATGCTAGTTGATGAACGCCAAGCTGCTCGAAAGAGGAAATCCAAGGCTGCAGTGCAGACGCTGGACTTAAATTTCCCGGCGACGGGCTCACAGGCCATCATACCGGTTGGCTTGGTGAACTCGCGGGTGAGTCAGCTTGGAGGCGGTGGTGGGTAGTCTGGAGGAGACTAAAAAGAAGCAAAGGGGGAGTAGCACTAGCACTACACATAACACAAGATCGGCGGCGGCTGCGAGTGAGCTGCCGGGGTCTGGGGCGGCCCGAGGCAGTTCGAGAATTATGTAGCCTATGTGAGCTACATCACCCAGGTTTTTTAGTGATCGGGTGGATGGTTTGGTGCGGACGCTAGGAATGGCCGGTGGCTTTGGAGTAGGGACCTATGGTCGAGGAGGTGGCCTTGCTTTACTCTGGAGCCGGGAAGTGTCAGTGCAATTGGAGAGCTACGACAAGATGCACATTGACGTCACTGTCCAGATGGCATCACCGCGGCTGCCGTGGCGTTTTACAGGCTTTTTTTATGGCGAATCTAGAAGAGAGCTAAGATATAGAAGCTGGGATTTGTTAAAACGGTTGAGTACGCATGGTAATCTCCCGTGGATTTGTGCGGGAGATATCAACGAAACCTTACGAGCTGAGGAACAGATTGGGGGGCCAAGGGAGATCAGAGCGGCAGATGGAGGGCTTCCGAGAAGCTGTACAAACCTAACCTGCAGCCTGGTTGATCTTAGTTTCATTGGGCTCCCATATACGTGGGATAACATGCAGCAAGGTGACGCAAACATAAAAGTCCGCTTAGATAGAGCTAGGATTGGCAACGGCGGATTTCCTGGACCTGTTCCATTAATTCAGTTAAGGTGTGGGGCATGTACAAACCACTGAATCGGACCACTGTTGCTTAGTGCTTGAATGTTCTCAAGGCGGAAGAGGGAGACGGAGAAGAAAGGGCTTCCGGTACGAAAATATGTGGAGGACTGGAGGCGTGACCCTTCGTATAACACAATGGTTGTCACTTGGTATGAAACAGAGGTCCCGAATCGATTGGTTGAAAGAAGGAGACCGCAACACTGCGTTCTTCCACACAAGGGCGCGAGAAAGGTCACATGCTAATCGCATTTCAGCCTTGCGGAGGACGGATGGATCTCTACCTAGCTACCAACCAAGAGGAGTTGGAGACAGAAGCTCTGGAGTTTTACTCCAGGCTATTTACACACCAGGAGATGCTGGACCCAGGACCGATCCTGGAGTACGTTCCCGCAAAGGTGGCACCCCAAATGAATGATTCTCTGTTAAGACCCTTCACAGGGGAGCAAGTGCGGGACGCGGTGTTCATGATGGGTGCAAGTAAGGCCCCAGGACCGGATGGCCTAACGGCTGGCTTCTATCAGCACCACTGGGAATTGTTGGGCTATGATAGGTATCGGAAGGATACGGATATACGGCAATTTTCTAGAAAACATGATACGCGAATATGTTTTACTATTTTTTTAATAAATAAATAATACAAATTAAAATTGTGAAACTTAGTCACAGGAAATTATAATGTCTGTTCTCTGTTGTGATTGTGGCTGTGCTCAAGGTTACCAGGTTGTCACTGACACTGGGAAATTAACCATGTGCAGTGGTTTCAGCCTTGTGGATAATGATATATACTAGCCACTACTGTCCGCGCTTCGCTGCGGGTGATTTGCTTGGTATAGGAAAAATCTTAGGAAATATGGCCCATATGTCTAATATGCTTTCTCATCGCGTTGCTACGAAAGGTTGGTCTATTTGGTACATTAAATGGAAAAATATGGGAAGAAAAGGTAACATGGTTTTTTTTCATTACAATGTTGTAAATAAACATAGAGGTTGGTTGTCATTACATGGTGCCTATTCTAGACCAGCAAATCAATGACATGTTAGTGGAAAGAAGTATTTAATGGAGTTGGGCTCAAGCAACTAACACACTTAGATTCAAAGCACAACATTGGATATGATTACATTATAGGTGGAAAGAGCACAAACTACAACACAAGTACATCTCCTAACGCGAGGGTTTACATAAGAGTGAATTAGAATCCACTCCCTTTAGGCGAAACTACAACACATTTCGTAAAAATCTAGAATTATACGAAAGATTACACGACGTCGAACACTAAATTACACCGGGATTTAGTGTCACATGGTTAAGAGCAACATAGTACAACCAAGGCTTACTCCAGAAGTCAGGATAGACGAGGACAATGGAGAAACAACAAGATAATGATTATCCAAAACATAGCGTATGACCAACAGATCCAGAAACAGGAGACTGAGAAGTCAAACATCGTGAACCCTAAGACCAAACTAACTAAGGGTAGACTTGAACTTTTTCGAAAACCAGATCCTTTCTTCTCAGATTACACCATCGCCTCTGTCAGACGAACCTAGTTCCACAATGACGACTGGATCGCGTAGCTCTGCTTCGGATTCGAGAGGGATGGGGATGAAGAAGAAGAGCAAGGACCAAGGGCATCTAATAGTGGCAAACGGAGATGGGGCGCAGCGCACCGGAAGTGGAGATGGCACGGATGGGATACACTGCCGGTTCACGCTGTGGGGATAAAGTCAGCCATGGCGCGCTCCCTGCGCAAGCGAGCGGAGGGGGAATAAAGGAGTGGAGAGAGGGTTCGCTCGACGAGGGAGGCATGCGGCCGGCCATGTCCCCAAAAGAAGAAAGAAGAGAGGGGGTCCGGTACGGGACTTGACATCCACTCAGGCTTTTCTAAGCACTCCCTACTACCCAAGGCTAACTTTTCCTAGATGTTCTTCTTTCCTTTCCTTGCTTGTCCACAATATGCACCAACCTTTGTTTGAAGTGAGATCGTAACATACATGCTTCCTCTGAAACCACCTCCTCTTGTTTACTTTGAGATAACTTGGTAAAGGTACTTGGTCAACAACCTCGATACCAGCGCGTGCCGAGCAGCGTCACCATGTGGCAGCTGCTCCACAGGGGCCCTCGGTTTCGCCGTGGCACCAAAAGCTATTAACCAGGCAACTACCAACCTACACGTAATGAAGACGGTGGGGTCATAGACCACAGAATCAGAGGAGTATTGCAAGGGAATATTCAAACAACAAGGGTTCCTTTCACAACAAGGAACAGGGACTTCAAATCCAACAACGGATTTGATTTAAAGAGATTCAAGTGGTCTGCTGGGACATGCACAATTAGTCGATACAGTGTCTTATGTTATCCAATCACGGCTGGTCTGCTCGTATCCGAATGGTAATTTCTCTTGTAACCCACTTAACATCGCCCTCGAAAACCCTAAGCACGTCTAACGAGACTTAAGGTAGATGGACGCAATAACAAAGTGAAATAAATAAAATGCATATTCCGAATGTCCTTATCCTGGTACAACATACATGCACTCACTCTCCCATCGTTCACCTTTCCTACGATCGGACTACCTCAACAACTATGGATGAAATACAACGGAAATATTACAATACCGGTGGACAGCGACAAAATACACTACTAATTATATGTACATCATTCCAAGGCAACTAATCTACTTTGGACCACGCATCTTCATTCCCGAACTCAGTGGATTCTTCTACCACCCTAGCTATGGATCTGCCTCCTCTCTTGACAACGGTTGAGTGAGAGGAATCAAGGGTTCTACTTCTGACACTTCCGAGGGTGGAGGTGCTGGCGGTACTGCGACACCGGTTCTCCTTCTTTCTGGCGGGTGGACAGGGATCCACTCCACAATCAAGGGATCCTACCGTTCAGCAGCCAGCGTTCTCCGCTTGGCCCTGGTGACAAGGTAGGCCTCTCCCAACTGATGGGCATGTCGATCTTCAGCCTCCTTCAGAGCTTCTGACATGGCAGTCTCCTGACTCTCAGCGGCTGCCGCACTGGCATGTGCTTCGGCAAGCTGCACCTGGAGCATCCTAGAGAAGATCTCGGCTTCCTCAGCTCACCGAAGGCACTTCCTCAGCTCCGAGGCTTGCCGGTCATACTGCTCATCCAGAGCAAGCAGGTATGTGGTCAAGTGCACCATGGTAGGACTATCTTCTTGCACAGCCCGCCCTTGCAAAGTCTCCATGCGAGCCCTCTATGCTCGTCGATTCTTTTCCAAAGGTGGAAAGAACCTCATGGGGGTACGAGCAATGGGCTCTTCATAGATCTGGTAAAGGTACCGCAAGGCTTTGCGGGCCACAACCTAGTAGGTGTCCACGAAGCGAAACCCGGCTGCGGTCACATTCCAGGCTTCAGTGATGTCGAGGAACTCTTCACTCTTCCCAATGTAGACGATAACTTCACACCGCTCAGTGGCATGCTTTTCATACTCACGGCCCTCATACTCAGGACGATCTTTGACTCCGAGCTTTTGCAGGGTGGCATACAGGATCTTGGGAAAACCCTCAGTGTTCAAGCAATAACTACTAACCCAGGCTCCTACCATCGCTGGCGGTGGTTGCAAGGAAGGATTGAGCGAAAAGCTGGCTTAAAAGGAAAACCTAGGCGAGCTAAAGTGCACCTGGTGGTGGTACCAACAGCTAAGCCAGACCCTGCTTATAAAGGCAGAGTGGTCAGTGGTCCTGGCGTGGTCCACCAAGGGTCCAGCACGAGATCACAATAAATGAATGGACCAAATTTTTCGTGCATTCGAGGTGAGCGATGTCTGAGGACATTAATGACTAATATGGCTGCAAGACAAGGTTCCGACAAGAGCCAAGAAAAGAGTACGGGGAGACGTGTGTCACGGCAGGCGTGAACTACAGGCAACACGAAGCACAACGCCACAGTTTAGCATTAACTCCAGAACAGAAACGAGTCAGGCGTGCATCATACGACATGCGTGACACCTATGGATGGAGTATCTGCAAGCAATACGGGCACCACAATACACAAACAGGATATGCATGAATGCACTCCCTATAGGTCCTTTTACTGTTGCCAACATATAGGGCAACCGTTCTTAGGTTTTCGGCACACTGATTTCTCCCTGTAGCTAGTCGATACTATAGGACTATGCTTGGGGTCAGTGTACCTACAGAGAACTTGATTAAGTCTACCTAAGTCAGTAAAGTGTCATCTATCCTGGATACATAACCATAGTAATAGGGCTACTTATATAACTTCGCATGCAACGTCGTAACTTTTTGAAAAGAATTTGTTGGCAAGTTTTAGTTTAGAAATAGGTCCCGAAGCTTTATTTCCTCATTTATGCCGATGGTGCTGCTAGTAGTGTAGGGCACACGAGCAGTGCAAGGAAGGCAGCAGATCTTCGGTCGTAGTCCGCAGCGATCGCCTTGATGTTTGCCATGGTGAGGTGGATACGGAGGTGCTAATGGATGATGGGACACTGCACGGCTGGGAAGTCGAACCTGCACCGGCTAGGGAGTCATATTAATGGCGACCAACCCCAACGACCGACCACCTCGGGAGCAACGTGCACGCAATTCAAGCCGACTCTTAGATGCATGGATGCATGTGTAAGTACAAATGTTCCTGCATGGTCGGTGAATTGTTTTTATCTGATGGTAAGGAGGAGAGGCATTAAATGTGTCCACCTGACCGACTTGTTTTTATGTGATGGTAGCATGGAGGGGAGGCATTAAATGTGTCCACCTGCTTTCGACCCACCCTGCGTAGGTGAAGATGTCCAGTGCTTTCAAATTTACTGAGTGAATTTCTGGATAGCTTAGGGAGGCACTCACCATCTTGTGTTATATACTTTGCACGTTCAGTCTATTGCACTCGTCGTATAAATTCTCCGGGGACCACCATTTATTGCTTCATCTTTACTGTGTTTTTTTGTGGGTCTTTACCATGCTTTTAGTGGACTATAAAACTTTATTCGCGGACAATTTTGAGTGTAAACACTTAAGTACTCTCTCTGTCCTAAAATGAATATAATTCTCACTTTTAATTTCAATATGTCAGACAATTTTAAATTTAATCAATGAGATAGAGGGTGTGGTTTTAAAGACGTGGCCAGAGATAACGTGATGTGAACCTCAGGAATTGCCTTCTACTTTGTCAGGACCATATAAAATCTTACAGACACGATTTACGCTTCCAAGACGTTGAAAAAGTTAGTTCAAATTTGGTCACCTCCATTCTTTTTAGGTTCATACTTCGCCATTAATAGTGTCGCTGTGGCGCCATGGCTGCACAGGACGATGGCTGACACTGCAGGTGGGCGGTGCGGCGTGTAGCGGGGGGTGGATGCTCGACATGCATGGCCAGTGGCTCATAGCGTGATGGTCGGCACGCATGCGAGTACAAACCGCATGCATGCTGTTGAGGCCTTTGCTTGTGCCTGCGTGTTAACTTTGCATGGTGCATGCAAATGAACGGCGGCTAGTTAGCGTGGTTAAAGGTAACAAGATGGTGCTGGTGCGTGCGTGGTAAATGTGGTGGTTGTCTGTGTGCGTGCTTGTCTTGCTCTATTTGCTGCGCATATATGGTTGTGCTGCTCATGCTGCTGCCATGCATGGAGAAGGGGGAGGGAGGGAAGGTGACGTTGCACATCGACATTGAATGCTAACGGATTCCTGTGTCTACTTTGTATGATTGCCATGTTCGCAAATTCCTTTCAATCTAGTCTAAAAAAAGTCCTTTCAAACTTTATTATATTTGTGCCTTGATCAGGTGGAACAGAACCTTCTCCAAACAAATACCCAATTTTAGTGGAACTGTTGCCACGTGTGAATACAAGAGCAAGTGAAAACGCATAACCTAATACTCACACAAGGTAAGGCGTACAGTAACGACCAAGCCTCTTCAGACACGATTTCTGTCATCATTGCTTTAACCATTGGGGACAGGACTCCGGCTGTCACCATGATATGAACCACCACATTTAGCTTTCTCCCTTGGTGGTAGGCTCCTGGTGGGTCTTACAGCTGTAACTGGGGGAAGGTTTCTTGACGTCGATTCTTCACCACCAGAATTACGGTTCCTCCTACCTAGGGATAGCAACTGACTGTTAACAAGAAACACACAGCTAATTATGATCCTTGTTACAAAAGCAACCATTAACAAAAAGGAATGGAAAGCCGAACTTTCATATGCTATGCATTATACAAAATAATTCAGCAGTTGTTATTTTTTTTAAGCAAGGTTTTCCCTTGGAAACTTGTGTTAGACCTAATGCGGCAGTTTTAACAGGTCACATGTACAAGCATTCAATTTAGATGATAGTTATCAACTACCAAATAGAATATTGAGACAGTATACGTATTTTCGTACCACATCGACATATACAACACAGGAAGAACACAACTATAGCAACTTCGTCCCTCTTTCTACACCTCATAGTAACATTGTATTACTGCATTTCACTTTCCCTCAACAAGCACAAGCAACTAAGAATGGCACAACTGCAAAATATAGTCACAAGATTATCCTTCAAACAAGGTTCAACAGAAGACCTGTAACTCCTGCTACGTCTCCTTCTGTAACTCCTGCTACGGCTCCTTCTGAAATTCCAGCCTCGGTCCCTCCCATAACGAGAAGATGGGGACCTTAAGTAGTTTCTCCCTCTCCTGTATCTGTGAAACGATCAAAACTGTCTGCTAAAAAAAAGGAAGGCACATGCAATCTAGCTCTTGTGTTCAAGGAAATCTCCTGCGAGTTCGATAAAAAAATAAGAATTCAAGGAAGTACCTGAAACCCATAGAACTGTTCAGGCAGTTTCTTTTGAGATGATCCCTTTCTCCACACGAGTAGCGCCTTTCTTCCCAGTCAGCTTTGAAATCACGAAGAGATTAGGGAAAAGATCAACAAAGGGCAGGAAAAGTATAAATGGATGGAGCAACCAAAAAGAATTAACCAATTAACTCTATTTTCCTGGACAGCAATCAGTAAAGCTCTGGTGTAACTCCAAAACATACACCAAAAGAAGTGAACAGAATTTATTACTAAAATGTCACATGACATGTATGTAGTAGAGAATAGTGGTGGCAAGAGCTTACCTGCTCTTGCAAAATCAACAACTATGCGGCGTCCATGAAATTCTTGACCGTCAAGTTCACGCCTTGCAACATCTGCATCCCGGTGATCATAATACTTCTGCAATATGATTCAGCAAACAAAAACACAGGGGTGGGTCTTAAATGTGAACAGCATTATGAAGTACCCATTACTAATTCCAAAGATCACAGGTTGACATCTTGTGAATCAAAGAAGTGAGAAATTCTACTTACAACGAAGCCATAGGCCCCCTTCAGATTTACTTTCCGCACTCTTGGGAATGATTGACAGAAGCAGTAATGCCATCAAGACTCAGGGAATGAAAATGCATATCCAGTCAGTAATAAAACTACACACCACTTTGTCATAAGTGCTATTTTGATAAAATAAATGAGAATATTTTGAAAATAATTTCGAAAATCTACTTAAAACTTTGGAGCAACAGAACCAATTTCATTGATAGCACACTCCAACCATGGACACTGATTTAGGTTGACAGCCCCCAATGCCCAACAAGATTATCCAGTCAAAATTCATAAGGGACTTGGCATGTTATGGGAAATTGACAATAAAAAAGGGAAACCAAAGACCAAGTAGAAGTGCAACCTACCCGATCAGACCATCAAGCAATGCGTCCGCATTAAAAAGAAAGAAATGCACAATACTAACAGCGATATGTGTTTGAAATCTGCAGAATCATCTAGATAAGTAAACATTGAACTTTTGGTATATGGTAGTTAGCAAAGAGACCATGCTCAGTCAATAAACTAAAAAAAAATTCTAGGAGAACATGATGGAAGGGCTGGAGTGATCAGATTGTGAAGCACTGATGTAGCAACAGGAAACATCTTTTTTTTTCTATTAGTGAACTAAATAGAGCATGCCAATAGGACAAAAGTTAAATACTATACTAATAGTTATACTAACACTATATACGCGCAGCTCTCCTGCACGCTCGAGAAAAGTTAGACTAATACTGTAGCAGTTTATAATTCTGCCTACACCAATGATGAAGAACCCCGATAGATTAGTTCCATAGCTAAGGACGAACACATTCTATTAATCTTCAGGTTGCAAGTCATGAACAAATACCTTAAGAAACTTTCTTAATAGCTTGCAGTAGATCCATATTTCTAGTAGCGTGGCTGACTTTTAGCGAACATTTAGGGAACCAATCACAGTTAGTGGGGAATACTTGAATAAAAATAAACAGGTGTCCCACCTGGAGACCACAACAGGAAAAAATCGAATTCAATCAAATCAGGCTTTGTACCACAAAAATCACTGACCATGCAAAAATACAAAGAATTAGATGAATCCCACACCAAAACAGTCCCATGGATACCAAACCAGAACTATCAAGTAAACCAATCCGGAATATAAGCATCCACACACTGAGGTGAAGTGCATCACATATATAGCCAATTTAAATTTTGAGAGAAAATATACAGACACAAAAAAACAGTAGACATCAGCACATGTAGCACCAACCCTCAAGATGGATATTCACAGACTTAATTCTGTAAGGAAATATACAATCACTGCAAACCAGCAAACCACATGAGCCTATGGCAACGATCCTCACCACGGATCTATGGTGGGCCAAACATATATGTTTTGTTGCATCTAATGCTTCGCAGCCAGATTAGGACTACAAAGAAGCACACATTGTTAGCCTCATCTAGCATATGCAGTAGAGATAAAATCTGTAGACCTAATCTAGGATTCTCTGCCTAGCAGGAAGCAGCAAACCAAATATACAGGGATCTCTGGTGTGAAGGAAACACGAAAAATGAAGCATGTAGACATAACAGGCCTACCCATAGGCAGAAGTAGAAAACTACCATCCTTTGCAAGAATCCAAGTTACCAGCAGGCAGCGAAACATATACAGTATCTTTTCTCTCGTAGCATAGAGAATCCATCTTCATCACAAGCTATGGAGCAAAAAATATTTCCATCACTGGAACTGACCATCAGGGGAAAAACAGTAGTTTGGATAGGCAGGAAGTACTCAAATCTGCAAGGGTTCTAAAGTATAAAGCAGTGTGTGGGAATAAAATTTGTAAAATAAATGCATGCATCACACTGTATGCAGGTGTGTCCCAAATTAGCACGGGGAAACAATTCAGTAAGACTGGAGTGATTTAAATCCTTGAATACACAGGAATTGTGCTTCGCTGCATTAACAGGAAGGAAGTCCTGGAGCCACAACAGACAACAAACTCTCAAAGGTACAGACATGGTACTGAAAGAGAACAAAACGATAAACTGAACCTGCAGTCCACTACAATGAATCCACCACAATAAGAAAACAGAGAGAATGTAGTGAATAAGAGTAGCCTACACTATGTTGTTTTGCCATACAATGAGCATACAGAATGGTACCTGTTGATTACTCTTATTGCCCAAGAATGACGCCCAACACTATGTTGTCTCTTCCTTTTCGGCTTTGAGCCAGATACCAACCCCACATTAGTATCTGCAATTTGATGAGGCTCAATTAATAGTATGAATGTTCAAGATCTTTGACCTGACATTTTTGTTTCAATATTTTTTTTGGCAAGCATACTGAATTATTGAAAGAGAAGCCTATGTTAGTACCTTAATTTGATGAGGCTCTTTTTGAAAAAAGTCTCAGATGACAGGCAAACATTTTCATCCACGTAAAGATGGCAGACATATTACTTTTGTATGGCCAAGGCCTACATCTGCCTGTGTAGCCTCCACACCTAGGGAAAATAGACTCATTCTGTTTGCAACGAAAGTAATAAGTGGACTAAAACACCAGCTGTATATAGCATCCCAGTAACTGAACCTAGGACCATTGCAAGCTCGTAGTACAGCTGGAATTTAGAAGACTATTACTTAGGACGTCAGAATGTATACAGAGTTAGATGGATGTGGCAAGGAAAAAATTCGCAAAATAAAAACATGTCTCCACAAACAGTTACACTGGTACCGTGTTAACCTGCGGTCGAGGCCAGCAAGGTCAGCAGGTGAATGAAGGAGACTAAATCAAATGCAAGATAAGCACAGGAAGAAAGCAATTAAAATCAATATAAAATCAGGCAATAGGCTGAGTCCGGTGGATAGGATTGGAAACACAGCTCTCCTAGAGCAAAGTATTCAGACAGCGGGTGCAGCCCATGTCTGGTTTTAGAAGATCACTTTGACCAAAAGCAAATGAAACACATAAAGGGTTGGATAAAAGAACCAAAAGTAGTGGAGCAAAACCAATGTAAAATACACCTGAGTCCACATAACGACAGCGCACATAATTTAATTGTACCGAAAACTCAAAGGAGCAGGGAAAACAGAAGCCTGACAATGTAATCATTGGGAATAGGGCATGTGCTCAGAACCAACAGTAGATAATTTGGCGTGAGGAAGCCACGGTCACAAACAATGATCACAAGGCTAGAAAGAACAAGAATATAACTATCAGTTCACAGGCAGTAAACACAATCTCAGATTACACAAATTGTGTGTATTAACCTCACAGAGAATGATCATAAGCAAGTATGAGCGGAATATGATAGGCAATCATCAGAGGATACAAAGGAGGAAATCATCACAGGTAGCGTCACCAGAAACCGAGGTTTCATAAGAGATAATTGCAGCCGCATAGTCCGTGACTGAATAGGCAATAAATATTACCCCTCATTGGTGTCTCCAAACCACACAAATTAGAACAGGTAGGAAGAGATGCATTACAAATCAAGAACAACCAATTGACCATCGCCTCAATTACCACGGAACGGGTACAAAGAGATGTCAAAAATAGCACAGCCTATGATCATTGCCTCAGTTATGGACACAGCAAAGAGATGCGAAACGAAGGAAGAATCATCATAGCTCATGAGCATTGCCTCATTAGTCATCGCTCATGATCACTGCATCAAAGACTACAATAATCATCACTGCATTAGCCCATTCCCTCAAAGTAAAATGTAATGGCAAGAGAAAAGTGTATTCATCATTGCAGGTGACCAAAATGTAGACCACGAACCAGAAACCATCAGGACTGCAGTGTTGAAGGTCACATGCTCAGATCCATGGCACAATAACTACGTGCTCTCAAGATCCAACCGAACCGAGCAGGCCACAACCTACAAAACGCAAAACAATCCTTAGTACCATGCAAACTGGTAAGACAAGGGGACAAAAATAGATCTAGGCTGAAACTGAACTTCCTTTGTTCATTTGCCTCCTTTGACCAAGATTCCCCCTCCAAATCTCACATGCAGTGAAAAATTATGCAAGGGAAGGAGGGTTGAATAGAGGTAAAGTGAGGGAGGGGGCCGGGAGCCAACATGCGAGCAAACAGTGGAGCCACGTAGACCACCTGCACCAGCCGCCCCCGTGGGGGAGCCGTGGCCACCGGCGATGCCCGCTTAGCCGCTGGCGCCGTGTCGGAGGCACGGACCCCAGGCATGCTCATGCTGGTGCGCCGCGCACACGCAACGGGGATCTGCCTTCGCTCGTGGCCTAGCGGTGCGCCGCCACCCCGAAAGCAAAGGCGCGCGCGAGAGAGAGATGCGCGCAGCGAGGGGAGGGGAGGCGGCTGCGCCCAACGCCGGGGCCTGGCCACACCGGAGCGCCGAAGGCCGACCGATGCGGCCGCAGATCTGGAGAGAGGGAAAGGGAGAGGGAGAGGAAGAGAGAGAGGCATCGCCGGGCCACCCGCGCCATTGGCCGGCCTGGCCGGCCGGTGCGCTGCCGCCTCATCCTATCCGCCTAGATGCGCTGCCGCGTGGAGAGAGAGAGAGAGAGAGGCAAAGAGAGAGGAGGTCGTGAGCAGAGAGAGGGAGGAAGCGAAGGCGCGCACGAGAGAGATGTGCGCAGCGGGGGGAGGGGAGGCGGCTGCGCCCACCGCCGGGGTCTAGCCACGCCGGTGCGCCGGAGGCCGACCGATGTGGCCATAGATCTAGAGAGATGGAGAGGGAGAGGAAAAGAGAGAGGCGCCGCCGGGCCGCCCGCGCCATTGGCCGGCCTGGCCGGCCGGTGTGCTGCCACCTCGTCCTATCCACCTGGATGCGCCAGCGTTTGGAGAGAGAGTGAAAGGTCCTAATGGCTAGAGGGGGGGTGAATAGCCTAATAAAATTTCTACAACAACACTTAACAAAAAGGTTAGACAATTATGAAGCGAAGCAAGTGTTGTGCTAGCCTACTCAAAATGCAAGCCACCTACCACAATTCTAGTTTAGATAGTGTCGATTTACACAAGAGGTATGACACTACCCTATGTTAGTGTGCTCTCAAAAGCTAACTAAAGAGCCATACCAACCAAGCAAGCAAGCTCTCACAACTAGTTACACTAAAGAGCTTGTCAACTAGTTTGCGATAATGTAAAGAAAGTGATCAAGATAGTTATACCGCCGTATAAAGGAGTGAACCAATCAATTACAAGGATGGACAACAATGAAGACCAATCACCTCGGAATCAAAGGATGAACACAATGATTTTTACCGAGGTTCACTTGCTTGCCGGCAAGCTACTCCTCGTTGTGGCGATTCACTCACTTGGAGGTTCACGCGCTAATTGGCTTCACACGCCAAACCCTCAATAGGGTGCCGCACAACCAACACAAGATGAGGATCACACAAGCCACAAGCAATCCACTAGAGTACCTTTTGGCGCTCCACTGGGGAAAGGTCAAGAACCCCTCACAATCACCACGATCGGAGCCAGAGACAATCACCACCTCTGCTCGACGATCCTTGCTGCTCCAAGCTGTCTAGGTGGCGGCAACCACCAAGAGTAACAAGCAAAATCCGCAGCGAAACACGAACACCAAGTGCCTCTAGATGCAATCACTCAAGCAATGCACTTGGATCACTCCCAATCTCACTATGATGATGAATCAATGATGGAGATGAGTGGGAGGACTTTGGCTTAGCTCACAAGGTTGCTATGTAAATGAAAATGGCCAAAGATATGAGCCACAGCCGGTCATGGGGCTTAAATAGAAGCCCCCACGAAATAGAGCCGTTGTACCCCTTCACTGGGCACACTGCGCTCTGACCGGACGCTCCGGTCTTACTAACCGGACCCTGGACCCAGCGTCCGATCCACAGATGAATGCCACGCGTCATTAGCTTTAAACGTTGTTCGTCAGATTCCAACGGCTACTAAGTTGACCGGACACTCCGGTAGAACTGACCGGACGCTGGAGTCACAGCGTCCGGTCGAGTACAGTAAGGGTCGAAAATTGGTTTTCCTTGACTGGACGCGTCCGGTCCACCTCGACCGGACATAGCCCAGCGTCTGGTGGTAAACCCTAGCCTCTGTACCGCCAGTCAATGTGACCGGACGCAGGCAGTCAGCGTCCGTTGCTTTTGGATTCAGCGTCAGGTCACTTGACCGACGCTGGCATCAGCTCTGTTTTCACTTCTAACTTCACCCTTGCTCCAATATGCCAACCACCAAGTGTATCACCTTGTGCACATTTATTAGCATATTTTCACAAATATTATCAAGGGTGTTAACACTCCACTAGATCCTAAATGCATATGCAATGAGTTAGAGCATCTAGTGGCACTTTGATAACCGCATTCCGATACGAGTTTCACCCCTCTTAATAGTACGACTATCAAACCTAAATGTGATCACACTCTCTAAGTGTCTTGATCACCAAAACAAAATAGCTCCTATGGATTATACCTTTGCCTTGAGCATTTTGTTTTTCTCTTTCTTCTTTTCAAGTTTAAGCCCTTTATCATCGCCATGTCATCACTATTGTCATGTTATGATCTTCATTAGCTTCTCCACTTGAAGTGTGCTACCTATCTCATGATCACTTGATAAACTAGGTTAGCACTTAGGGTTTCATCAATTCACCAAAACCAAACTAGAGCTTTCAATCTCCCCCTTTTTGGTAATTGATGACAACCCTTATACAAAGATATGAATTAAAATTCAATTGAATCCATGTTGCTTGCCCAAGCATATTTACCATGTGTAAAAGGATATGGACAAGTTTCATGAACCCTAAATGGTAGCAATTGCTCCCCCTATATATGTGCTAAGAGTTTGGATTGAAGCTTGCACATATGCTTAGATAGGAAATATAGGAGTCAATGTCTACCACATGATGCTAAGGTATAAAAGATGGACCTTTGAAGCGTGATACCAATCGGAGTGCACCAATATACCATCCTTAGCACCATGGTTAGTTCTATATCACTTGGAAACATACTTTGAAAAGATACCACTTGTAATGACTTGCTTGGAAATGAAAATTATCTAGTGATTTCATTTCATCATTCAACCTTACAACTAACATTCATCACACAAGCATGGATGTGTAAATTGAATACTTGTGCCATGCGAGCAAACATATGAAATGCACATACAAATGCACCATACAAGTTCATGAGCTTGCTCCCCCTACTTGTGTGCTCAAAATTTTAGTTGATCTCTTTCCTTTTTCATATCTCTCCCCCTATGTCATATGTCAAGATATCTTTATGTTTCTTTCCCTTTTTCACTATCTTTGTTTCTCTCCCCCATATCTTTGTTTCTCTCCCTATCTTTGTTTCTCTCCCCCATATCTTTGTTTCTCTCCCCCTTTGTCATCAATGACCACAAAGGTTCTAAATGTAGATAGTATTACTTGTAGGGTCGAGATTATCAATGTCAATCAATGGGGTGAGGATCGTTTTCCCAAATTTGATCTAGTCTAGATCATTTACCAAAGATATTTAACTCGGTTTGATCCAAGGACAAGCTTCTTCACACCTCCAAATAAGGGTTATCTTGTACCATGTTGAGTTAAACACTTATAGCTCATTTTCTAGATTAAACACTAGGTTTACAAGCCCATAAATATGTCATATGCTATCACTAGATCAAATCAAGCATAGAAGCAATAGTGATATCATATAAACATCAAAATCATTTGATTTTCATGAATGAGCCTAATAAAATAGAACCATTTGAAAGGTCCTAATAAGATTGAAAATATGACTAGATGCACTAAACATGTCCTTAGCAAGGATGTATGCCATGCCAATCAACTTTTACCTTGGATTGCTCGAAGGAGAGGCATGTCATATGAATGGGGGGTGCATCAACACATATTTGAGAAATCCAATATGTTCAACTCATTCCTTAGCTTGCAAAACCTTTTCTCATCCAATGGCTTGGT
This sequence comes from Miscanthus floridulus, assembly GCF_019320115.1. Classification (NCBI taxonomy): domain Eukaryota; kingdom Viridiplantae; phylum Streptophyta; class Magnoliopsida; order Poales; family Poaceae; genus Miscanthus; species Miscanthus floridulus. The sequence goes on from NC_089595.1 coordinate 9,588,624, forward strand.
GAATATATCGGCAAGTTGATCTTCGGTGCCTACACTCTCAATGCAAATGTCCCCTTTTTGTTGGTGATCTCTTATGAAATGGTGGTGGACATCAATGTGCTTTGTTCTTGCATGTTGCACCGAATTGTTGGTTAGCTTGATTGCACTCTCATTATCACATAGCAATGGCACTTTCTTGAACTTGATTCCAAAATCACTCAAAGTGGCCTTCATCCAAAGTATTTGTGCACAACAACTACCGACGGATATGTATTCGGCTTCGGCGGTTGATAATGCAACACTATTTTGCTTCTTTGATGACCATGAAACAAGTGATCTTCCCAACAATTGACATGTGCCCGAGGTGCTCTTCCTTTCAACCTTACATCCCACATAATCCGAGTCGGAGTAACCAACTAGCTCAAACTTTGCTCCTTTGGGATACCACAAACCAACATTTGGTGTATGCTTCAAGTATCTCAAAATTCTCTTTGTAGTCTTCAAATGACTTTCTCTTGGTGAGGCTTGAAATCTTGCACACATGCATACACTAAACATGACATCCGGCCTTGATGCGGTCATATAGAGTAGGCTTCCAATCATAGACCGATACAACTTTTGATCCACCATATTTCCACTTGCATCACTATCCAAGTTGCCATTGGTTCCCATTGGCGTGCTAATGACTTTGCTATCAATCATGCCAAACTTCTTGATCATGTCCTTGATGTACTTGCCTTGACTCACAAATGTACCATTTTTCAATTGCTTGATTTGAAGACTAAGGAAGTAACTCAATTCTCCAATCATGGACATCTCAAACTCATTAGCCATCATCTTTCCAAATTCATCACAAAACTCTTGATTTGTTGATCCAAAAATGATGTCATCTACATAGATTTGTAATACAAATAGATCTTTTCCAATCTTCTTGATGAAAGAGTGGTTGTCAACCTTGCCCATTGTGAACCCTTTAGAGAGTAGGAAATCCCTCAATCTCTCATACCATGCTCTAGGTGCTTGCTTCAAGCCATACAATGCTTTCTTTAACTTGTACACATGGTTGGGCTTCTTGTCATCTTCAAAACCGGGAGGTTGCTCAACATATGCTTCTTCATTGATATAACCGTTGAGAAATGCACTCTTAACATCCATTTGATAGAGCTTGATGTTGTGAGCACAAGTATAGGCTAGCAAGATCCTTATTGCTTCCAATCTAGTAACCGGGGCATATGTTTCTCCAAAGTCAAGACCTTCAACTTGTGTATATCCTTGTGCTACCAATCTTGCTTTGTTCCTTACTACTATCCCATCTTGATCTTGCTTGTTTCTAAAGACCCATTTGGTTCCAATCACATTGTGTCCCTTTGGTCTTTCTACCATTTCCCATACTTGATTTCTTGTGAAGTTGTTCAATTCTTCATGCATAGCATTTACCCAATCAACATCCCTCAAAGCTTCATCTATCTTCTTCAGTTCAAAATGATGCCAATCTTGATCTTGTTTGAACACCTCTTGAAATATCACCAATGATTGTGTCCAAAGGATGATCTCTTGCAATACTTGTTGGTTGGAGGATTGGAACTTGATTGCTTGTACTTGCTTGATCATTGGGTTGAGATGATGTACTAGCCACTTGATCTTGATTAATATCATGAGAGTCACTTGCACTAGCTTGACTTGTATCTTCTTGCACATTTGAGTTGAAGAGCACTTGCACTTGATCATCTTCATCATCATTTACTTGCCTAGGCCTCAATTCACCAATATCCATGTTCTTCATGGTATTTGAAAGTTGAATGCCTCTAACATCTTCCAAGTTCTCATTCTCTTCTTGTGAACCCTTGGTTTCATCAAATTCAACATCATGAACTTCTTCAAGAGTACCACTATCCAAATTCCATACTCTATATGCTTTGCTTGTAGTGGAGTAACCAAGTAGGAATCCTTCATTACATTTCTTGTCAAACTTGCCCAATCTAGTACCTTTCTTCAAGATATAGCATTTGCAACCAAAGACCCAAAAATATGCAATGTTGGGCTTTCTACCATTCAAGAGCTCATATGGTGTCTTCTCTTTCAATCGGCGACAATAGAGGCGGTTGCTACAATAGCAAGCCGTATTGATAGCTTCGCCCCAAAAGGATTGACTCACATTGTACTCACTAAGCATAGACCTTGCCATATCAATAAGTGTTCTATTTTTTCTCTCGACAAAGCCATTTGATTGTGGAGTGTACTTGGCCGAGAATTGATGTCTAATTCCAAATTCATCACATAACTCATCAATTCTAGTGTTCTTGAACTCACTACCATTGTCACTTCTAACTCTCTTGATGGTTGTTTCAAACTCATTGTGAATGCCTTTAACAAACGATTTGAATATTGCAAATACATCACTTTTGTCCACTAGAAAGAATACCCATGTGTATCTAGTGTAGTCATCCACTATCACAAAGCCATATTTGTTTCCACCTATACTTGTGTATTGTGTTGGCCCAAACAAATCCATGTGCAATAACTCAAATACTTTACTAGTGCTCATCATGCTTTTCTTAGGATGGGTGTTTCCTACTTGTTTGCCGGCTTGACAAGAGCTACAAAGCTTATCCTTTTCAAACACAACATCTTTCAAGCCTTTAACTAAGTCATGCTTAATCAATCTATTCAATTGTTTCATTCCAACATGACCAAGCCTTCTATGCCATAACCAACCCATGCTAGACTTAGTGAACAAGCATGTGGATAATCTAGCTTCACTAGCATTGAAATCAACCAAGTATAGATTCTCATATCTAAAGCCTTTGAAGATCAAGTTAGAGCCATCTACACTTATGATCTCTACATCATCTACTCCAAATATGCATTTGAATCCAAGATCACACAATTGTGCCATGGATAGCAAATTGAAGTTTAAGCTTTCTACTAGCAATACATTAGAAATGCTCATGTTATTGGATATTACAATCTTACCAAGCCCTTTGACCTTACCTTTGCCATTGTCACCAAATGTGATACTATCATAACCATCATTGCCATTGGTGTTGATTGAGTTGAACATTCTTGCATCACCGGTCATGTGTTGAGTGCACCCATTATCAAGAACCCAATGCCTTCCTCTAGCTTTGTAATTGACCTACAAAAGAAGATCAATTCTTTTTAGATACCCAAACTTGCTTGGGTCCTTAAAGGTTAGTAACCAAGCTCTTTGGCACCCAAATGGCTTTCTTCTTTGAGCCCATCCATGGTTTGCCAATGAACTTAGCCTTCACACCATTTTTACCCTTAGTAAGCATATAGCATGAATTAAACTTAATGGAGGATACATTAGCATTTTTGCTCTTGTTTTTACATTCTTGCTCTTTATGACCAACTTGCTTGCAACTAGTGCAAAACCGACCATTGTTCTTCATAAAACTAGTCTTGTGAGAAGTAAAGGCCGCTTTGCCTTTCTTGGGGGTATAGCCCAATTCCTCTTTATAGAAAGAAGCTCTTTGGCTACCCAAGGCCATAAGCAAGCGGTCCTCACCACCATAAGCCTTAGCTAGGTTGTGAGTGAGCTTAGTGACCTCCTTCTTGAGGTTCTCATTCTCAACCACTAGTGAGATATCACAAGTGAGACCATCACTACTAGATGAGGTAGAAGTGGAAGTGCTACAAGAAGGGTTAGTAGGAGTGACAATGATAGGCATAGATAGTGATGTATCAATTAAATCACAAGTTACACCTACATCACAGGTTTCAACATGCTTCTTTTTATCTTGTTCATTAAGCAAAGTGGAATGAGCTTTTTCAAGCTTTTTGTGAGCCTTGCCAAGCTTCTCATGGGCTACCTCTAGCTTCTCATGAGTTGCTTTGAGCTCATCAAGGGCTTGCTTAAGGGCTTTTACCTCCTTATTCAAGCTCTTGCATTCCCTTCTCTTAATGTCAAAGTGTTCTTTAGCATCTTCTAGCATGTCAAATAATTTATCTTTAGTAGGTTCATCATTATCACTATCACTATCATTTTCACTTTCATGTTCATTATTATCAACGTGTTCTTCATCACTTTCACCATCACAAGATTGTACTTTAGTGGCCTTAGCCATGAAGTATGATGAAGATTCGAAGAGAGAAGGCTTCTCATTGATGGCAATGCTTGCAAGAATCTTCTTCTTGGTGGTCTTGTGATCATCATTATCATCATCATCATCATCATCACTTGAGGAAGCATCACTATCCCAAGTGACTACATATGAACCACCCTTTTTCTTCTTGAAGGCCATCTTGTCCTTCTTCTCTTTCTTTTCCTTCTTATCCTTCTTGTTCTTCTTGTTGTCATCATCATTGTCACTATTGTACGGGCATTGAGCAACAAGATGATCTTTGCTTCCACACTTGAAGCACCTTCTTGACTCTTCTTTGTTCTTGAATGAAGATTTCTTTCTTCTTGCACGATAGCCCTTCTTCACCATGAACTTGCCAAATCTCTTGACAAATAGAGCCATCTTCTCATCATCATCATCATCCCATGAATCATCTTCTTCACTAGATGTTTCTTGCTTGGCTTTGCCCTTGGATGATGTGGCTTTGAATGCCACGCTCTTCTTCTTCTCATCCTTCTTCTCATCTTTCTTCTCCTTCTTTTCTTCCTTCTCATCATCATCTCTATAGGTGTCATCGGTCATTATATCTCCCAATACTTGGTTTGGTGTCATAGTGTCCAAACCGCTTCTTACTAAAATGGTGACCAATGTACCAAATCTTGAAAGTAAGCATCTCAAGAATTTTGTGGGAGAAGTCCTTGTCCTTCACCTCTTCTCCAAGTACTTTGAGATCATTGATAAGCACTTGAAGCCTATGGAACATCTCTGGCACACTCTCATCATCATTCATCTTGAAGCTTGCAAACTTCTCTTTGAGAATGTATGCCTTTGCACCCTTCACGGCTTGAGTGCCCTCAAATGATTCTTCCAACTTCTTCCAAGCTTCATGTGCCATCTCAATATTCTTGATTTGCTCAAATATTCTTTCATCAATTGCATCATGAATGGCACTTAGAGCAATGTCATTGTTTTGGAGAAGCACTTCTTCGGCGGCGGTGGGATTCTCCGGATCACCAATCTCAATTTTAGTTTCTACCACCTTCCACACCTTTCTATTGATTGACTTGATGTGTGTGGTCATCTTTGACTTCCAATAAGGATAATTTGTGCCATCAAATTGGGGTGGCTTCTTGGTGTTGTTGATTTGAGCCATTTTAACACCAAAGGTTGTTAAGCCTCAAATAACGGTGACTTCGGCTCCGATACCACTTGAAAGGTCCTAATGGCTAGAGGTGGGGTGAATAGCCTAATAAAATTTCTACAACAACACTTAACAAAAAGGTTAGACAATTATGAAGCGAAGCAAGTGTTGCGCTAGCCTACTCAAAATGCAAGCCACCTACCACAATTCTAGTTTAGATAGTGTCGATTCACACAAGAGGTATGACACTACCCTATGTTAGTGTGCTCTCAAAAGCTAACTAAAGAGTCACACCAACCAAGCAAGCAAGCTCTCACAACTAGTTACAATAAAGATCTTGTCAACTAGTTTGCGATAATGTAAAGAGAGTGATCAAGATAGTTATACCGCCGTATAGAGGAGTGAACCAATCAATTACAAGGATGGACAACAATGAAGACCAATCACCTCGGAATCAAAGGATGAACACAATGATTTTTACCGAGGTTCACTTGCTTGCCGGCAAGCTACTCCTCATTGTGGCGATTCACTCACTTGGACGTTCACGCGCTAATTGGCTTCACACGCCAAACCCTCAATAGGGTGCCGCACAACCAACACAAGATGAGGATCACACAAGCCACGAGCAATCCACTAGAGTACCTTTTGGCGCTTCGCCGAGGAAAGGTCAAGAACCCCTCACAATCATCACGATCGGAGCCGGAGACAATCACCACCTCTGCTCGACGATCCTTGCTGCTCGAAGCCATCTAGGTGGCGGCAACCACCAAGAGTAACAAGCGAAATCCGCAGCAAAACACGAACACCAAGTGCCTCTAGATGCAATCACTCAAGCAATGCACTTGGATCACTCCCAATCTCACTATAATGATGAATCAATGATGGAGATGAGTGGGAGGACTTTGGCTTAGCTCACAAGGTTGCTATGTAAATGAAAATGGCCAAAGATATGAGCCACAGCCGGTCATGGGGCTTAAATAGAAGCCCCCATGAAATAGAGCCGTTGTACCCCTTCACTGGGCACACTGCGCTCTGACCGGACGCTCCGGTCTTACTGACCGGACCCTGGACCCAGCGTCTAGTCCACAGATGAACGCCACGCGTCATTAGCTTCAAACGTTGTTCGTCAGATTCCAACGGCTACTAAGTTGACCGGACACTCCAGTAGAACTGACCGGACGCTGGAGTCACAGCGTCCGGTCGAGTATAGTAAGGGTCGAAAATCGGTTTTCCTCGATCGGACGCGTCCGGTCCACCTCGACCGGACACAGCCCAGCATCCGGTGGTAAACCCTAGCCTCTGTACCGCCAGTCAACGCGACCGGACGCAGGTAGTCAGCGTCCGGTGCTTTTGGATTCAGCGTCCGGTCACTTGACCGACGCTGGCATCAGCTCTGTTTTCACTTCTAACTTCTCCACCCTTGCTCCAATGTGCCAACCACCAAGTGTATCACCTTGTGCACATTTGTTAGCATATTTTCACAAATATTATCAAGGGTGTTAACACTCCAATAGATCCTAAATGCATATGCAATGAGTTAGAGCATCTAGTGGCACTTTGATAACCGCATTCCGATACGAGTTTCACCCCTCTTAATTGTACGGCTATCAAACCTAAATGTGATCACACTCTCTAAGTGTCTTGATCACCAAAATAAAATAGCTCCTATGGATTATACCTTTGCCTTGAGCATTTTGTTTTTCTCTTTCTTCTTTTCAAGTTTAAGCCCTTTATCATCGCCATGTCATCACTATTGTCATGTTATGATCTTCATTAGCTTCTCCACTTGAAGTGTGCTACCTATCTCATGATCACTTGATAAACTAGGTTAGCACTTAGGGTTTCATCAATTCACCAAAACCAAACTAGAGCTTTCAGAGAGGCAAAGAGAGAGGAGGTCGAGAGCAGAAAGAGGGGGATAGTAGCAGCAAGCTTACAAGCAAGTATCAGCAGTGCACCCGTACACACAAACAGATAGCTTATGCATGCATGCATCGGCCATGTCGAGAATCCATCGTACCTGCTACGCGCCACTGTCCATTTACGTGCCGCGTACGATCACCAGGGAAGCCCTTCATTGAATGCGTCCCGCCGAACGCATGGAGGAAGGCTGGCTATGACGCGCTTCATCTGAGCCGTGGAATTTCTATCTAACGCACTAACTAAATAGATATTATGTGGACACTCTGGGAGGCCACCGATTCGTTGCGCCATATATCTTTAATACTTTTGTGTGAGAAGTGGCTGGTAGCCACAGCCCACAGATCCTACGCGCGCCTCCCATTAGGCCCATCAGTAGCCTGACTAAAAGGAAGCCATAGGCTGAAGCATTTTTTGTCATGGATGGCCACCATTTCATTTTGCCGAGACAAAACTGGAGGGCTGGGCGGCTGGGAACCTAGCCACGCGCGCCTCACTCCACTTCTCAGGGTCGGCCGCCGCTCCCCTTCTCGCGCGCGGAGCACGTCCACTGGCACCACGGTGCTCAGCAGATCCGCGCGCTCGTGCGGCATATCTGCATCATGGGAGCTGGCCGCGACCATGACTGACTGGTGAGTGCTCCCCGGCACAGATACTTCCTTCTCATGCTCATCAACTTCTCACGGGAGCTGGCCGGCGGCCATGAACTGAAGAAGAGGAGATCGAGAACATGGAAGGGGATTAACTCACGGGATCCACGTCGCAGGGCGGAAACTCGTTGCTGGCGGCTGGCGAGTAGGGACGGAGGCTCGTCGCCGGTGGCCGGTGAGCGGGGTTGCGGCGTCACTGTGCGGGGATGCGGCGCGAGGCGCAGGCGTAGCTGTGCGGGACTGCGAACATCGGACGCTAGGGCGTCGGGGCAGAGGGATAAGGCTCTCTTCCTGCGCTTCTTACTGGGCTCGGCCCGTCGGCCGTATCGGCAGGATGGCGTATCCAATTTGCATGAAAATAATAAAAAATCGAATAATCCGAGGATACGTATCCTGCGCGTATCGGACACGTATCCGTATCCGATACGTATCGGATACGCGATACGTGGCTTCAGGCACGTATCCGTGTAACACCCGGGAGTGACAACAGCGGTGTTGGATTTTCTAAATGGGGGTGTAATGCCAGAATCGATTAATAGGACGACAGTCGTCCTAATCCCAAAGATTAAATGCCCGCAGGATATGAAGAATTTCAGACCAATCTCCTTGTGCAATGTGATATATAAAATCTGTTCAAAGGTGTTGGCGAATAGATTGCGGAGTTTACTGGATGAAATTATTGCAGAGGAACAAAGTGCGTTTGTGCCAGGTCGATTGATTACTGACAATGTGTTAGTGGCATATGAATGCACTCACTATCTGCAGAGGAAGAAAGGCAAAACAGGAGCCTGTGCAATTAAGCTCGACATGGCTAAGGCGTATGACCGTGTTGAGTGGGAGTATCTGAGGGAGATTATGTTGAAATTGGGATTTCATGAAGGTTTTGTCTCTCTGATAATGAGATGTGTAACATCAGTATCTTTCTCAATTAAAGTGAATGGAGTTCTTATAGAGAGTTTCAGGCCTTCGCGTGGTATCCGCCAAGGTGATCCTATATCACCCTATCTCTTTCTGCTTTGTGCGGAAGGGCTGTCTTGTTTGCTCAAGTCTGTTGGTCCAGTGCACTTATCCAGAGGTGTTCGCGTGGGCATCCATGCTCCCTGGGTATCACATCTTCTCTTTGCGGATGATTGCATCGTTTTCTCAGAAGCGTCGCAGAGGGGGGCCGCCAGAATACAATCGATCCTTGATATTTATAGTCGAGGATCGGGAGTCGGGACAGCTTGTTAACAGAGAAAAATCGGCAGTATTCTTCAGTAAAAATTGCCTAGAAGAAACAAAGGACATGGTGCGGCAGGAGCTCCACATTGAGACTGAGGCATTGGCTGACAAGTATCTGGGGTTACCAACTGCTGTGGGTCGGTCCAATGCTGAATCCTTCGAGTATATGCCTGCAAGAATCAAGGGCATCATTGGTTCCTGGAGTGGCAGGGCAGCGAGCAGTGCGGGGCGGGAGGTCTTGCTCAAATCAGTTGCGCAGGCGATACCAACCTATTCTATGAGCTGCTTCCTCCTCTCCAAGGTCACGTGCAAGAAGATGAGAGCGGCTATGATGAATATTTGGTGGGGAGGATCGGCTGACAACCGACGTATCCATTGGCTTCGTTGGGACCGTCTTACTCACCATAAGTCACAAGGAGGTATGGGTTTCAGGGACTTACATTTATTTAACAAAGCTCTGCTGGGTAAGCAAGGATGGCGACTGACCATTAGGCCTGAGCTTATGCGGCCGGGTCCTGAAGGGCCGCTATTTCCATGATACTGATTTTATGCTGAGCACTCAGGAAGAAACACGCTAGCCAAACACGATAGCTCTCCAAGAAGATCGGTGATGGCTCCTCGACAAACATATGGTCTGACAGATGGATTCCGAAATACTTTGATGCTCGTCCATTGACACCGAGAGACGGCCATGTAGTCTCTCTGGTGTCGGATTTGGTGACAGCGTCGGGGCAGTGGAATGAACAGCTGATCCGGGAGACCTTTATACTGGTTGATGCAGCGGCGATCCTTCGTATACCGCTGAGGCCGAATGCGGAAGATTGGTGGGCATGGGAGCCTGAAAAGCATGGTGAATACTCGGTGAAAACGGCCTACAGAAAGCTTGCTGATGCACAGCAGCAAGGTGAGCCAACAACGCCGGGAGGATCAGGTGATGCTTCATGGAACCGAATTTGGAAACTCAATGTCCCCCCGAAGGTTAAAGTGTTTTGGTGGAGAGTTCTCCATGAATTCCTACCAGCCAAATCGGTGCTATATCAGTGCCACATCGAGCAGACGGCTTTCTGTGATCTATGTGGAGCGGAGCAGGAGTCCATTCAACACATCTTGATTCACTCTACTGTCTGCTTGTAGTTTCTCGACTGGATTTGGTGTTTCTGGGGAAGTACGCTCATCCATGAGTTCTTCAAGGGAAGTACAAAACCCCATCCATCTTACAGTCGACACTGGCTTCACTAGGGGGAGGCTTCCATCAAAGCCTACATCTCATCCAACCTGTCCCTCGGAGATAGGCACCTTGCTGCTCAATTTCAGGAAATTCCTCTGGATCTAAGGATGATTGAGGCAGAAAAGGCTGGATGTATGTATCACTTTCCTGTCTGCTAATTCATCTATGATTGTTTTGGGTGACTGTAAATGAACTTCGAAGAACCGAAACACTACAAGCAATATGTAAATGGCATAGAAGAATGAACTTACTACATTGAAATATTGAATGAACCCACAAACTCTGCTAGCTGTAGCCTTTCAGTATTTGCAATGTTAAATTTGTTTACGTTCTTATATGTATTGAACTCCGCCTATGTTGTCTCAACATAGCAGGTCTCAAGCCCTGGTAAAGGAGGAGGGTTGTGTTAGGCGTGGCGAGCCAACGTTAAATCTAGCCATTCTAATAGAGATGAAACCCGAAAGAAAATCGTTGGGGCGTAACCCTCTTAGCGATGCGCCATATCGGAATCCGGGTATGGTGTTAAATGAGCAAGGGCCGGGTCGTCACCCCCATGACGCGCTGTGTCGCGATTTGGGCACGGTGTCAAATGATCAAGGATCGAGTTGTCGCATCCTTAGTGGTGCGCTACATCGGCGCCCGGGTGTAGTGAAAAATGAGCAAGGGTCTTCACATCTGATTCGACGGGTGCGAAGGGTAAGGAAGCTAGTCGAACCAACTAGGATCCGTTTAGGCAGTTGGAATGTAGGGTCGCTTACAGGTAAGTTAAGAGAATTAGTTGATACCGCGACTAGGAGGCGTGTAAATATATTATGCGTTCAAGAGACTAAATGGAAGGGTCAGAAGGCGAAGGAGGTGGACAATACAGGTTTCAAGCTTTGGTACACAGGGACAGTTGCGAATAGAAATGGAGTAGGAGTTTTGATTGATAAAGCCTCAAGAATAGTGTGGTGGGAGTGAGAAGGCAAGGAGATAGGATTATCTTAGTCAAGCTTGTCATTTGTGATATGGTCTTGAACATAATTAGTGCGTATGCCCCCCAAGTAGGCCTCGATGAGAGTGCTAAGAGATAGTTCTGGGAAGACTTAGATGGCCTGATTAGAGCTGTACCCAGTAGTGAGAAGTTTTTTATAGGAGGAGATCTTAATGGGCATGTAGGTACTACAAGCGCAGGTTTCAAGGCAGTTCATGGAGGTTTTGGGTATGGTAGTAGGAATCAGGAGGGTGAGGAAGTTCTAGACTTAGCGGTACCTTTTGACCTGATGATAGCCAACACTTTCTTTAGAAAGAGAGAATCTCATCTAGTGACCTTCAGTAGCGGACAACACTCTAGCCAGATTGACTTTGTCCTCACAAGAAGAAAGGACAAACGAGCATGCTTGGGTTGCAAGGTGATATCAGGGGAGTGTGTTGTTTCTCAACATAAGCTTTTGGTGGTAGACTTTCGTTTTCAGGTGCGTGCCCATAGGGATAAACAAGCTAAGATTGAAAGAACAAAATGGTGGAAACTAAAAGGGGAGATGTCAGTGGTATTCAGGGAAAGGGTTATCAAAGAGAGCTCTTGTAAGGAAGAAGAGGACATAAACAACATGTGGGAGAAGATGACAACCAACATTCGGAAGGTGGCCTCAGAGGTGTGTGGAGTAACCAAAGGAAGTGGAGGCGAGGCTAAAGATACTTGGTGGTGGAACGAGGAAGTCCAAAGGGCTATTAAGGAGAAGAAAGAGTGCTATAGACACTTGTACCATGACAGGAGTGTGGACAACATAGAGAAGTATAAGGTGGCAAAGAAGACTGCAAAGCGAGCTGTAAGTGTGGCAAAGGGTAGAGCGTACGAGGATCTTTATCAACGTTTGAGTACGAAGGAAGGAGAGAAGGACATTTATAGGATGGCTAGGGTTCGTGAGAGAAAGATAAGGGACTTCAACCAAGTTAAGTGCATTAAGGATGAAAGGGAGCATCTCTTGGCGAAGGAGGATGAGATCCGACATCGATGGCAAGAGTATTTTGACAAGTGTCGCTAGCTGCTACAGTCAATTTTAGTAGCAGAGTATTTTCAAACTTCCATCACAGTTACTACCTTTTGTTACAGTTGAGATCCTGAAATCTACCATGGTAGAGAAGCTCCCCAATGATCTGGAAGGAATGGAGTCCTCAATGGAGAAGCTTTACATTCTTATTGATGAGATCTACAAATACGTCGATGATGTTGTGGTAAGTATCTCTCCTGCAACATTTTCCTATTTCGTTTGGATGTGAGTGTCAATTGTCTCATATGTATGACATTGAAGGAAGGACGTGTGGCACCTGACAACAGAATTGGGAGGTTCATCTCTGATTCTGTTGCTTCAATGCCGAAATTGTCCCCAGCTGCTTTCGATAAGCATTTCAATGACAAGATTCAGGTAAATTACTTGTGCCTCTCGATGCCAGTGTAGGATGTCCACCTTGCTTTGGTTGCTGATGAGTTAACAATAACTGACCCCACAGGATAACCTTGCGCTGGTATACCTGTCAAGCATCACAAGGACACAAATCAGCATCGCCGAGAAGTTGAACACTGCTGCTCAAGTGCTGTAATTTTGGCATCTGGTTGGACGTGGATGACTTGATGCTATCTGGTGATGTTTGGCCTACGTGTCCACTTGGTGGCAGGAATTGTTATTATTACTAAATGAGAGACCTGATGAAAAGGGTTAGTCAACGATGAGATCCCATAATGTTGTCAGTAGGGTGGAGGGCGAGATGTTTCTGTTTGGATAGTATCCTGTGCTTCGGGTTGAATATTTGTAATGCTCGTTTGTTTTGTGTAGCGATACAGTTACGACATTTCAATGTGGAACAGTGAAGAGATTTGCTCCACATTGACGTCATTTGGAGGTGTAGTGGCGCTGGAATGATGTTTGTGTTCCTAGACTGTCCGCTGCTGGGCTTGCTGGATGGTGTGTTGATGTCAGCGACTTACCTGGGCCCGTCCCTGCACTGAGTGCGTCTTGTTATATGATTACTATGACCACCAATGAATGTCTGCCCATCTAATCTCATTGGTAATCAGTATGAAATATCAATAGGTTATAATCTCATGATGCGTGGATACATATATGGAACTGCTGTTGAATCTGTGTTGGAAGATTAATTTCTAATAAAGGTCTTATGCATGTTGATGAATTGTGGAAATGAGGATCAGTTAGTAGCTAGGCCGTATGCTTTTAGTGTTGCTTTCATTGCATGTACTATATATGTTGGAGCCCACCTAGATAGGAAATTACATAATACATATTGGGATAACAAACTATAGTAGATTTTCTGGAGCTTGTCTTTACATGGTTTGGTCCCTTCACATTTAGTCCAGGGTGCTTCTATTTTGGCGGTACAAACAAATATGGGTATTCGTACTTCACAATGAACTACTATGTAGATTCAGCTCTCTGATTGGGTAGTGGAGTGGAGACTCTCCAAATCCTGCAACAGAATCAGAAAAAAAAAAAGTGCAAGGCGCCTTTGAACACATTCCTAGAGACAAAAAACTGCGGTTTTCGCAAAAGAGTTGTTCAGCATAGAATTTCTCAAATACATTGCATCTGGATGCTTGGCTTGTTCACATAATACCAAAATGCACCCACCCATTTTTAAAATTAAAATTCCCTTATTTACCGATATTTGAATTACAGATTTATTAATTACTATAACTAAAAATCAGCACTAACAATTATGTGTTGATAGGTAACTTGTGGATAAACGCATTGCTTGCAATTTGAGATGCTAACAACTCGAATCCCAAACTTCATTCAAAGAGAGCAGAGGAGGCAACAGAGGAAGGAAGAAGAAGAGTCTTGGGTTAGAATCCCAAGGCCCAAGGCTCACCTTATTAAAACCCTATTGGGCTTGGAGCTCACACCAGAGCCAAGCAGAGTCTGTCCTGTTCCCCACTCTTCACGAGGCCGGTCGCCACGACGTGCCGACGGTGGTGGGAAAGGCGCCCGCAATAGGGGCATTCTCCATTCTCGGACCTTGGGCTCCTTGTTGATCATGGACAAGTAGAGTGGAGTGGACATGTGGCGGCGGCAGAAGACCTTCCTCCGCCAGCTCCTGCCATTGAGGACGGTGGCGCTGGCGCAGGCTTCATCACCGTCATCCTGGGTGGCCAGCCGGCAGGGATGCTACTATGGGTCTGCGCCGGAGGGGAGGAATGGAAAGCCAGCGCCTTTGCAGGTCTTCTGCCATATCCGTTTCCCGATTCCCTTCCCCCCTGTCTGTTTACTGATGGGTTTGGTGCAGGCGCGGGGCATGGTGGACAAGTTCCGGATGCGCGCCAAGGGTGGTGACGGCGGCAATGGCTGTGTCAGCCTCCGGCGCTCCAGGTCCAACCTCCATGGCATGCCTGACGGTGAGAGACCGCTCCCTTTTGTGCTGCCCTTGCTTGTTTTTCTAATAATACTATATAATGCTCTGGTGAAATTAGCTCTGGTTCTGGTATTAGCACTTCACAATAGAACTCCATCTTTTCTAGTTAAATTAATGATCCCCTTCATCATGAAGACCAATCTTCAAGTTCCACTTTACTTGTTTTATCCATTTGAAGAGCTCTTACTGCTGGTAAATTTATTGATTTAACACTAGGTTAACCGTCTATTGTCCTCATCTGAACTGCCCTGTTGTTTTTTGCTATTTCCCGTAATCTGTTTAATTGACTAACAGATAATATCTAGCAGTCTTTAAAATGGTATTTTCTGAGATGATACTTGTATGGGACCACCTGATACTAGAGGTGCATCGGTATTGTAAACACTAAATTTGACGTCCAAATGCAATGCTACAGTAAGAGGATGATCTCTGGAAGTCTAAAAAAATCTTGTGCAAAGTAGATTTTAATCCCTGCTAATTATATTATATCTGAATGTTTCCCCTGTTTCTGTTGGTCGAAGTTAGTTCCTGATACTCTGTTTTTTAACATAGCACTGCTGGGATTATTATTATTATTATTCGCATTTGGAATGATTAATCTTGATAATGAATAAAAAACAAATGCAGGTGGTAATGGAGGGAAGGGTGGTGATATAATTCTTGAGTGCTCCAGGTCTATCTGGGATTTCAGTGGCTTGCAGCATCACATGGTATGTATTGAAAAAATGTCATATGTTTTGCTTAAGATATAGTTGCTGCACTGATGGTTGTTCTAGATGTAAGATCCTATTTCACAAAAAATACCCTGATTGAAAATTTAGATCACGAATATATTAGAATTTCCTGGATTTTATTTAAATGAACCTAAAGTGTGAAGGTAGACAATATGTCTGAATATGATATGGATTATTTGAATTCTGGGAAGTCATTGATACCTGACTTTTAGCTTGTTTGCTTTTGGATTTCAGAGAGGAGGCCGAGGCGGGAATGGAGTATCTAAGAATCAGATTGGAACAAGAGGTTCAGACAAGGTTGCCATGAATATATGTCTATATATGTCCTAACTTCTTTTGGTTTCTGTTTCGTAAATAAACTGGCAGCGTATATCACCTTCACTACTTATAAGTAACAGATCGCACAAGTACCAGTAGGCACGGTGATTCATCTGGTCAATGGGGAGCAACCTTCTCTCACAGTAAATAAAACAACCAGAACTCTAGATCCTTGGGACATACCAGTTTCTGCAGAACACTCTTCAGGTTCAAATCAGATTGACAATGCAGTGATGAAAGGTTTCGATGGTAGCTTGTCCCATCGGCATATTGCGCCCAAGCATAATACTGATGGAAATAAAGCTGAAAAGGGAAGCAGAAGTCAGTTGGAGAAGCTAAAATACTTTCTTACATCCTCCAAGCCTCGGTTCTCCAACACTGATTCTGATGTAAGAAGCTATCCATGTCAGGAGGGGATAGATGAAAAGGATCAGACTGAAAGCGAAGATGAAGAATTTTGGGAGGATGAAGACGAGTTCAACATTGACAATGAGGATGACAAGGAAGAGGAAGAGAGGGAAGAAGAAGATGTGCAATATTGTGTTGCTGAGATGACGAAACCTGGGCAGCGGTTGATCATAGCAAGAGGAGGGGAAGGTGGACTGGGGAATGCTTTTATCATTATGGAGATGCGGCCATCCAAAGCAAACAGACAAGAAAAGATAGCCCGCTTAAGTACCGGACAACCAGGAACTGAGAGCTTTCTTATCTTGGAACTCAAGAGCATTGCAGATGTCGGTCTAGTTGGATTGCCTAATGCCGGAAAGAGCACATTGTTGAGTTCACCACACTGAGGCCCAACATTGGCAGCCTGACCTATGAGGACTACTACTCTGTTAAAGTGGCTGATATACCTGGCCTGATCAAAGGAGCACATGAGAACCGTGGCCTCGGTCATGCTTTCCTGAGGCACGTAGAGCGTACGAAAGTTCTTGCCTATGTGCTTGACCTTGCAGCCACGCTTAATGGCAGGAAGGGTGTCCCTCCTTGGGAGCAGCTGCAGGATTTGGTCTCAGAGCTGGAGCATTACCAAGAAGGTCTGACTCGGCGACCATCACTGATTGTCGCAAACAAGATAGACAAATAGGGAGCTGAAGAGATGTACGAGGAACTGAAGAGGAGAGTGCAGGGTGTTCCTATATTTCCAGTTTGCGCCATCTTGCAGGAGGGGGTGCCAGATCTGAGAGTGGGTCTAAGGAACCTTATGGATGACTCAGATCCAGAGGGCATTGATTTGAGCAAAATGACTGTTTAATGAGGCTCCATCGCTTTCCCCCCTCGTGAATCATGATACTGATGCACATGAGTGTGTTGTGGATATTTCCCTTGAGAACCAGAGGACGAAATGGATATAGTGATTTGATCTGCAAATTCTGATGACTTTGTGGCTCTTCCTTTCTTTCTTTTTTTTCTTTTTTAATACCCTTGTTGAAGAGCAGAAATGTGTATTAGCTATAAGGTTTGTTTCAAGTTGTACATAAGGTAGCAGCTGAAACATTGGCCTTGTTTACAAAATATAAAGATAACTGCATTTGCACTTGGTAAACCAAGAAGTCATAGGGTGATAGATTCTGGTTTTAAATGTTGAAGATAATGCAACCAGGGTATGTTTTAAAAGCAGATTGTTAGAATCCAAACTGGAATCTTCTAAGAATCTAACATAACTTAGGGTCCCATAATCTATAACTTACTTTTAAGACTCCAAAGTTAAAACAAACATAGCACATGTCCTGTTGGTATCATTCCTCCTGCAGATATGTCCATGGAGCTGCAGTCTGCAAAGTGAAGACAATCTTCTGGTCCAGATGGCATGGAGTGCTATGCTTGTGGTATTTACTATCGAAGAGTTATCTCTTAGCAGTATTCTTGAATCATTTCTGCAGGCTGATTACCAGTATGTGACAGTACTACCAAGTGCTATTACATTTACTCACCTGAAGGCTGAAACATTGCCATAGCGTGAAAATAGAGAAAAATTGCATCTGTACTTGAGACCAGTAAATATACTATCAAGTTATATTATCTGTGGAATCTGACATCGTCTTTTGGCCACAGGAACCAACATTATCCCAGGTGTCCTGATGGTTGCATGCTGATTGCTTCGGTTGGTTCAGGAGGACGGTCTCAAGATGATGGACCATTTTGAACTATAATAATAACTTAACATTGTGCAAGGAGACGTCCCTTTGGCGTGGTGGCACTCGAGAAGCGACTTCAATGGAGAACAATGCTGGGGCATCTGAGAAGCCACAAATTCTGCACATTTACTGCATATATATATTGACCCCACTGGAACTGGAAGTTTGTTCAGCAGAAGTTACAACGTGTTGAGATTGAGACCTCGTCTGAGTTTCTGTATGTAAGCCATTTCCACTCTGATAACTTGATGTTTCCTTGATAAAAAAAAAAGCCTTCTTGATCTTGCATCGAAATGGAGTGGGCATGGTACATACATTTAGTGTAGGTGGGCTGTTGTTTGGTCATTTTGCAAAGCACCCGTTTCAAAAAAAAAAAATGTGGGCATGATACATACATTTATTTAATTTATAGAGAAAGCAGACCTATGCATGGCTTAATTTGTTTACCAGGAAGGCAGAAACATGCATGCTTGCATGCAAAAATGGGACTCGAAACATCGGTCGTTTGCAGATTTGACACTGGACCCACATTCATACACACAGATAGACTCACTTGTCATCCACCCGAGTGTCATCATAATCAAGGAGTCAATCTTTCGAGTGTCATTTTTGCAATTTTTTCCTTGCAAAGACAGAGAAATCGATTTATTCCTTATTAGAATAATAGTTTGATTAAAAGAGTTACACGATTGTCAGTTCACTTGCAGGGATCAGCAAGCGGAGTGCCACACAAGCACCTGTTGTGCTGGTAGCTGGAGGCATCAAAGCTCGCCATGTTGCCGCCGGTTGGCACTGCGCCGCAGAGCCGGTTGTAGCTGACGTTGAAGAACTGCAGGTTGGTCAGGTTCACCACCTGCGCCGGGATGCCGCCGTAGATGGCGTTGTGGCTGAGGTCCAGCGAGATGAGCTGCTCCGGCAGCTCCACGGTGGACAGGTTGAAGCTGAAAGCGTTGCGCGACAGGTCCATCTGCTGCACCGGCTTCGCCCTGCCGAACAGGCTGGACGCGTCGCCGGCGAAGGCGTTGCGGGACAGGTCGACCTGCGCGAACGCCACTGCTAAGAACTCGGCTGGGACGCTGCCGGTGAGGTTGTTGTGCGACAGCCGGAGGTACGCCTCCTGCGCCTTATTGTTAAGCTTGCTGAAGAGCAGCGGCGGCAGGGAGCCCGTGAGAAGGTTGCGGCTGATGTCGATGCTGTAGAGGCTGGGGAGCGTGGCGAGCGAGGCCGGGACGGCGCCGGTGAGGGCGTTGAAGGAGAGGTCCAGCTGGTTGAGCCTGGTGAGCGCGCCCAGGAACGACGGCACGTGGCCGGAGACGCCCGTCCAGGAGATGGTGAGGAAGGAGAGGTTGGAGAGCTTGGCGATGGCCGGCGGGATGGGACCAGATATGCCGGGGAGGTGGTGCAGCCTGAGGTTCTGGAGGTGGACGAGGCCCGCGATGGCGTCAGGGATGGTGCCCGTCAGGTTGGCGTCCTGGAACACGGCGAGGCCGACGACGCGGCCAGTGGCGGCGTCGCAGTCGACGTCGTACCAGTCGCAGCAGGGGTTGTCGGGCGTCCACGACGCGAAGTGGTACGGGTTGCCGAGCGCTGCCTTGATGGCCAGCAGCGCCGCCTTGTCGCCGGAGTGGCACTGGTCCTTGCTGGAGGAGTCGGCGGATGCTGATGATGCAGCGGCAAGGAACAGGAGGACGAAGATGAAGGAGCGCATCGCCATCGTTGTCTCCATCTTCATCTTGGATTCTTGTGGGGATCGCTGCAGCTAGCTAGCCTAGCTATATACTGGTCGTCTGCCAGTGCCAAATGAACAGACTGGTGGAATGATGAGCGCCGACAGACACCAAGGTCAGTAGCCGCTAGGCTCACGGCTCTGCAAGTGCAAGACGACCAAGGGAGACGATGGTCAAATTACTCAACCAAAGCTCTGACCAGATGGATAAGAAGATGTGGTCAAAATTCTAAACTTTGACCTTAAATGTAGTTTTAAAAACACGCACGTGTAGATTTGCCTACGTACTGTCATAATCTCTTGCTTGCAAAGTACATGATATAACTATATAATGATAGGAAAAGATATGTTAAAACATATAATGAATTCAGATTCAACGCAATTGCTAATTTCTCTCTATACTAGCAAGGGAAAAATAATATATGTATGTACTAGCAGGCATAATTTTTTGATGGAGGAAATTGAACATCTTAAATAATGGCAATGCGAACAAAAGGTAACCATGGCCTCCCTAGCTAGTTTTTGAAATTACATTAGAGTAAACAGTGATTTGTTAAGCTCAAATATCAGTATCCTCTATAGGTTGGCACTGATGTTGACCTTCCAAGACCTCACGTACTTCAAGCTCTAGTGCACCACCATGATCTTGAGTGGAGTTATGCAGGATTTTAAATGACTTTTTGTGCCATTGTAGTAATCAAGTGTGGACACATAGCAATGACTTGAGATTATCATGCAGAAGCATCCTCCTGCACTTCACAAGTTTACATGTAATGTTATGCAGAAATTTGGCCTGTTCGTTTCGCTGAAATTTGGCTTATGCTGATGCTTATGCTAATTTGTTGTGAGAGAAAAACGTTGTTCGTTCGCTGAAAAGTACTGCTGAAGTATGCTGTAAAACATTTGCTTAATCTCGGTTTACAGCAGCAATTTACTGCATCGATCCGTACCATCAAGAATACTACTGCAAAGTAGAACTAGAAGGCCCAATCCTATCTATAATCAGAAACTCCAGTAGAGAGAAAAACGAACTTGACAGCTAGTTAGGCAAAGATCTAGTCACCGGAAGGTAGCAATTGCAATCGAGACCAATAAGATGACGGAGGAGTCGGGGTCGCCGCCGCCGAGTCGAATTGCTTAGCCGCAGTAACTGCTCGGCTCAACGCCAAACCCGGCGCCGCCACCTAGGGCCCTCGTTGAGTGCCTTTCAGAGCCGGAGTGATGAGGACATCGCACTTGTTATGTTCGATCACACGAAGATCATTCACCATCTAACAACGCAAGCGATCGTAATCATGGGCCACTTACACGAAGCTGCACCAAGAAACTACAAGAACTGATGAATTCATTCCTAATTGACTTTTTTGAACAATTATTCCTAACTGACTTTGATTTCATTATTTCTAAGAATGTAATACTACCTAAGTGTTCTACCTTGATGTTACTTAGGTGCACACATGAAAAGATGAAAGATACATGGCCTAAGGAGAAGGACGATCGGAACTAAGGTTTTCATCATCTGTTCTAGTTTAATAAAAATGGACCCATGTGATAAACACGGACCAATGTGATAAACACAGACCAATATGATAAAAACGGACTAACCCGATAAAAACAGAAGGTCAACAGTCTTCCCAACGTTGGTACAACTTCCCATGTAAAATTGTACCATTCTACGATGTTTCGTGATGCATTCTACACATGGCTAGAAAGTTGTTCAAGTCTACTTTCACACCTAACAAACGGTTCGTCATTTGGACTTCCCAATAAGAAGTTATGGCTAGTTTAGTGGAGACTGCTCAGGAGGCCAACAATTGCGTACAGACCGCTTCGAGAATCCATCTTGTAACGACCTTTCACATAGCCTATCTTCAAAAACTCCATTTAGTTTTCATAGCTAAGTAGGAGGGTTATTCCTAGTATAAGTATCCCCTGCCTCTAAATTATTAGAATTTTTTTTAATTGATAAACCCCTAATATTATAGCCGAGCTGCCTAGTGTCTTACTCATACCTTTGTTCTTGTTCTTCCTTGTTTTTCTTGGACTTGTGAAGAGATCTCTCTGGGTTCCTCTAGTTCATGCTTTACGGTTTCGAGTACGGCCGCAACGTTATGTGTGGATTAGTTCCGGATTGTGGTTCTGCGGTCGTTCGGAGATTGAGTCGAATTCTTCGCAGTTTCAGTGCCTCTCTCCCCGTCGCTTGTCGCATCCTACCTCTGTCAGGTATAAAGCTAGTTATCTCGCTGTTTGCAGCAAGCTATCTTTGTTTTGTCGATCTACTGTCACGAAGATCGGGACACCTCAAGTGGGTTCCTTACCACGGAGGAGGCACCTTGTATTGAGCCCATGAAGCGGTGACCGGCCAGCGTTGCCAGTGACGGCGCGATGCAGAGTATGCGGTCGGCGGCGAGCGCTGGAAGCCCATATGAAAAGATTTTTTTTTAAGGCAGCCAATTTTCTTTTTGAGGAACTTTTAGAGCAGCCCAGATGGCCCAGCTTAGAAGCAGCACTGGGCCATAGCATTACCTTGCCAAATAATTATCTGTACACAAATGAAATGAAGGCGTGTCTTATTTTTTTAACCAAACTTTACAATTGACCGACAATTAGCTGAATTACATTCATGTTTCGATATATAAAAGCTGCACCAATCAAAAAAAATTTAATATAATATTGACTATGTAGTAATAGAGTACGAAATAAGAGAAGTTAGTAGTCGAAAGTCAACTTTTCGGGACTTTCATTTGAAAATACGCCTTAAATGGATGGACAGATCGAGGGGTTTATGGATAAAGATGGCAACGGGGAATTCCCCGTCGGGGAACAGGCCCCCATCCCCGGGGGACAAACTTTCCCTGTCCCCATCCCCGCGAACATCAACGGGGGGACATTTCTTCACCATCCCCGTCCCCCCCCCCCCTGGGGATTTAATCCCCGCGGGGATACCCATCCTCGAGCACAATAAGCAATGTACCAAATCGTAGAAACAAGACTACACAAAAAAAAATTTACAGACACATCACAGATTCATAGCAAGTCTAAGCAATTCACCCGGCATTCGGCGGCAGCCATGGCTTCTACGCCGCGCGGCTGGTGGCTCCGACGAGGCCGGCGAGCAGCAGGCGATGTCCTGGCGAGTGGACATCGAGAGATGTAGCAGTGTCGGACATAGAGAGATGTAGCGGCGTTGGACACAGAGCGGAGTGAGCGATGGAAGCAGCGACATTGCAGTAGAGGGTGGTGAGTGGACACCGAGAGGGATGGAGAGATCCAAAGCGGAGGTAGCGGCGTCACAGCAGAGGGAGCGATGCACTGCGTCAGATTGAGGATTGGGGAATTAGGGTTAGAGAGTTGGTAGTGCGTATATATACTCGGTTGCAGTACATGGGCTTGGACGCTTGGTGCCTTGGCGGGGCGGGGTGGCGGGGATCGGGGTCAGGGAGCAACCAACCATCCCCGTCCCCGTCATCCCAACGGGGATAGATTTCCTACCAAATTCATCCCATGAGGAACAATCTGGCTCCATCCCCGTCCCCTAACAGAGGAATTCCTTGCGGGGAATCAGGGATCGGGGCCCATTGTCATCTTTATCCATGGAACAAATGACACGTTAACACAATTTGTTCGTCCACTCTCCTTGAGCTAGCTAGTCTTAGCACCTGTGCTATGTGTTGCATTGGGAACTACATACCACGCCTAACTCAAGATTATATTTTTGGTTTTGCCACTAAGAATAAAGGGCCTCATAGAACAAAGTTGTGAAAGGCAACAGCCAATAAAAAAGTATAACAGTTCTTGATGATGATGACACAAAAAAAAAGGAGAAGGCAGACATTACTCGACAAATAGTTATTGGGCCTCCTCGTTTGCGCTTGAAGCAGGCAGCCGTTTGGGCTGCTGCCGCCGCCAGCGTAAGACAAAAAAAAGAAGCACGGTAGCGCAACGAGACTCAAATTTCAAAAAAAATAGAAAATTCTTCGATAGAATGTCGGATGAAGATAATTTTTATATATAAATTGTAGACCTCGATGCGTTCTACAACTTTATAGTTTTAATTTTTTTTTTCATTTAAGGACAATAAGATGCTCGAAAAAATAATATAAAATTTCAGCACCATAATAATCGCCTACTGACGCTTACCGCATTAGAACACTAATATATTATTTGTATGGAATTAAATGAAAATATTTTTTATATCAAAGTTGTAGCTCTTAATGAGATCTACAACTTTGTAGTTTTGAGTTTTTTTTTCATTCGAGGACATTAAGATGCTTAAAAAAATAATATAAAATTTCGACGCCTCCCGAAAATAGAAAACCGCTTTTGAAACCAGCCGAGGACCAAATTTATCCGGTTTTGATAGTTGGAGAGTATTTCTTAACCAGTTTCATAGTTGAAGATTGAAAACCGAACTTCGACACGAGTTGAGAGTCGAGAAGCGTACTTTACCCTTTTTTTTTACCAGGAAATGACGGACCGGTGCTAGTCAAATCGATCCCGCTTGCGTGCACTTTTCTCTTCTAAAGTAAACACAATTCTCGAGATATTAGTGGCTGCTCACAGATGAGACCGACCAGGTGGAGAAAGTCCCTAGATCATGTCAATTGGTAAATTGTCAAATCTCGTAGTTTGTCGCCTCTAACAAACATGCTGCTCGTATTTCAAAAGAACAAACATGTTGCTCGTATTATTAGGACAGTGCCAATGGTGCATTGATGATGGTTTCTATCCTCATTAAATGACTTGCCACGTAGGCAAAACGCTGACATGGTAATGTAATTAATGAAGAAAGAGAGCAAAAATCATAGAAATTGTTTCTTCACGAAGAAATCAGGTCTACTCTTGACCCAATGCACCAAGAAACCATAAAATCACCATTGGGGAGAAACCACCAGTTTCTAGGGAGCTCGTGTCGCACTCCCATTGGAGAAAGAAGATAGAGTTGGGAGAAAGAAAGAGAAAATAATTATTACTTATAGAAACCATGGGTTGAAAAGCAGTACTTTTTTGGTGCGGTATCCTATGTTATAGAAACTACTAGTTTTTTTCATTGGGACTGCCCTTACTACCAGTCTCAAGTATGCCTTCCAAATTCAGATTCCCGCGTTATTACTAGTCCCAAGTCACCGTTTTCAATGCACAAGTCCTTTACCGAGACTACTGCAAAGCGTTTGTAAGGAGCCATCAGGGCAGTTCCAATGGTGTATTGATGATAGTTTCTATTCTTATTAAATGACTTGTCACGTAGGTAAAACGCTGATATGGCAACGTAATTAATGAAGAAAGAGAGCAAAAATCCTAGAAATGGTTTCCTCGTGAAGAAATCAGGTCTTCTCTTGACCCAATACACCGAGAAACCATGAAATCGCTATTGGAGATAAACCAACAATTTCTAGGGGCCTCGTGCCGCACTTCTATTGGAGGAAGAAGATAGAGTTGGGAGAGAGAAAGAGAAAATAATTATTACTCATAAAAACCATGAGTTAAAAAAACAGTACTTTTTTTAGTACGATATCCTATATTATAAAAACTATCCGTTTTTTTTATTGGGACTGCCCTCGGGTCCATCACTCGTCGACTGGCCCATCAGTCCTTGCACCGCACGAGCTAGAATCAATTAAAACACGTGTGGGGGGTTTCACTCTGCTTCTGGACCTTTGCTATGGGATAGCTGGGCGGAGGCCGAGGGTGACCTACAGGAAACGACTGAAGCCAGTCGAAGATAAGAAAAAAAGGGAGACGAGGGTAGCACAAGCGAGAAACAATTAATTCATCATTTATCTCCCGCCATGTATTTGTAGGCACTAGGGTAAACTAGAAGCCCGGGGCGCTTTGGTCAATTCCCATCCTAATCTCGACCACCCACTAGACACTGTTTGGATCTCTGCCTGGGGAAGTCTCCCTTTTCCATTAGCACTTGTATATGTACCTTATATTTGTCACTATATATGTCGTGTGAACATCCCTAGACACATATATAGTTAGCGCTTGGTATTATTTGAAAAATCAGGTGCGGCAGTGATCTTGGCGCCCGGCTGCATCTTCTCAACATCGTCGAACCTGAAGATGAGGCCCATCTAAAACACAATGAATATGTGTGCAAAAGTCCCCAACCCGGCGCACCAACTGTCGGAAGTATTTACTCTGGCAATATGGATCAGCGTATTACGCATGGGGAATTAGAAGGGTAACACACGATACACATGGTTAATACTGGTTCAGGTACAAGGTACCATACGTCTAGTTTGGAGTAGATCACTTTGTTCGTATGCTAAGTTTACAGGGGTTGTTGATTGTAGCTGTGAGCTAGTATGAGATGTCAAGGTACTAATGGGGGCTCCTTATCCCTCCTTTATAGTCTGGGGTAGAGTTACAAAAAGATCCAATCGGCTTACAGATATGTTTCCTAGTCGGTTACATAGAAAGTATAACAAAATCTTCTATCGTATCCCGTAAGCTAAGATTGGAGCACAAACTATCTACGCCGGGTTGCTTGCTTGTCACGTCTGACGCCGCACCTTGGTGTACATGGGCCTCGTACTCTCGCCTTCGGCCGACTTGATAGCCCTAGGCCGGAATATAGTTGGTGAGGTATCCTGGTCCCATATCTCTGACAAGGTGCTTTGTAGGTGGTACGGTGGTGGGGTCTCAACGGATGGCGCCAACTGTGGGGGCTTCGCTCCGCTTCCAAACCCTCGTTACTAGGTAACATGGTGGAGGCCGAGGATGTCTCATAGGAGAGTGAGAGACAAGGTGGTGCCCAAGTTCCGGCGCAAACGGGAAGAAGCATAATAAATTCTGGAGTAAATGACAATTAATTCATCATCCATTACTGTTGTGTCCCCAGGTATTCAAAGGCATCCCTGACTCAGTTCTTTGCTACAAATTGATCTTCAAGAAAGAATTTGCTCTTGTTATTCTACGAGAATTCAGCTCTTCATTCCATAATTGATTTATGGCTAGAAGCTTTTGTGTAATCTTTCTTATTTTTTTGCTAGACCTTTTTTGTTTCGTGAGACCTTCTATGTAATTTGTTTATTTTAATTTTCAATAAAGTTTTCCAGTAGGGGTGCAAACCCCTCCTATTCCATAAAAAAAAACCGAGGTAACGCTGGCTGACGAGGCCCGGACGAGGGTTTTTGCTGGTGGCTAGACGGGTCTACGCTCGGAGGTGTTGTGGAAACTAACACAGACGAGGGTCCAACCACATCCGAGGCGAGGGTTGGGTGGTGCGCTCAGGGCGTTCCCCCAACAAACATGTAGCGTACTTTATGGTTGTTACATTATTTTCTACAATAGCTTATATTAGTATTTCCATATAGATTTAAGAGATATTTTTTGTTTATTTTTTATAACAGCATATTTTGATAAATTTGGTACAAACTAGAAATGTTACTTTATAATCTTTCATAAAGACATGTAGGTAATTTGATTGTAAATTTAGTGGTTGTTTTTTCATTACCTTTTATAATGGCACAAATGGATAATTTATATAAAAATTATAAATTATTTTAAATTATCTTTCATAATAACAGGGTGGGTAATTTGGATACAAATTTAGGTGGTTATTTTAAACTATATTTCATAAGGGTAGGGTAGGAGAGACGGGTAGTTTATTAGATGCAAATTAAGGGTTACTTTATGTATTTTTTTTTTTAAATGATAGAGCTAGATAACTTTTTTTTTTTTTAAAAATGCATAGATTCAATGGTTATTTTCAGCCATGATGATTAGAGTACACTAAATTGAAGACAATGGCAAAAAACACGGTTCCTTCACCTTCTCTCTCAGAATCAAATAAATAAATGAAATAATCAGTGTGGTGTCTAACGTTAAGTAACTGCAATTTCATAATAGTAGTCAACAAATTTT
Organism: Miscanthus floridulus; assembly: GCF_019320115.1. NCBI lineage: Eukaryota > Viridiplantae > Streptophyta > Magnoliopsida > Poales > Poaceae > Miscanthus > Miscanthus floridulus. Next base: position 9,616,040 of record NC_089595.1, read on the forward strand.
GGCTTTGTAGTGTGAACATGACAATAGCACGTTTTTCTTCCATGTCCCACAATGAAATTCTTCCTTTTAAAATTGAAAAGATCCCATGGCTATTATCAGCGATGATGATTAGAGTGTACCAAATTAAAGCCTAAGATTAGTATGAAAATTGCTAATATTTATCTTTTTTGCTAGGCCATCTTACGAGAATTAACATGAAAGCTCCATTGAGACCTCTAATGTGGCAGAACCGTCTAAAATAACGTACTTACGGAGGCGCTCGTCTTCCACCAGACACTAAGCACCCCGAAAGCAAGCTACAGCGGGTGGTATCCGTCGGGCACACCCCAAGGGAGAGCCCGAAAGATCCACATTTTTTTCCCAAGGATCCAATAATGAAAACGAGTACAATACTTATCCATTTCATACATCCGAAGTTCTTAAAAATTACATTATTACATTACCAAATGTCAAAGTATGGAATAATAAACAGCGGAATGAAGATAAACATCGAGAAAAACAGCTATCGCTAGTAAGCAAGGATTCTGTCTGTGCCCACCAGAAGAACCCTTCGCACAATGGTACTCCTCATGCATTACCTACAACAGGGGTAAATAAACCCGGAGTACACAATGTACTCGCAAGACTTATCCGACTAGTGGGAATAATTCCCCGACTCTAAGGGATATGAGAAGCTTTACGGTTTGCTGGTTTCCTTTTTGCAGAAAGCAGTACTAATAGTGAGTCCTTATGTATGTTATTATTAATAGCCGTATTAATTCATTAGCTAGCCAGTATATGTAAGCACATGTTCTACTTTCAAGCAAGAGTTGAGCTATCAGTTCCATTTCATCACCTTTTATCTTTCAGTTTTTACTACGATGCTAAATCGTAGACAAGCCGTACCGGAACGCCGGTGATTCGCGAATCAATGCCCCTAGCTGGGTACCCCAAAAACACACGCCCCGCTTATATTCTAGGCACAAGCAGGACTAACCCATCACCCTCTTGTCCTGGGTGTCCAGGTCCCCGTTCAAACTTGGACTCCAAGCCCCCACTCCTGAGTCTCGAACTCAGTGCGGAGTCCCGGACTCAGTGCGGTGCAAGAACCTCCACCATCCCTGCCTCCAATCAGTCGGTCCAGAAAGAGCCGAATCCACGACAGGAGAGCAATGAGTCTTCCCTACGCCCATACCCAAGTATATGCTCGGGATAATAAGTCTGTGACTTGTCTAGAGCCTTATGCAACGACCGATCCTTAATTGACGCAGACAGAAAAAAAGTGTAACTAAGCTATGCTCTATTGATCGCAGGACACAGCCTCGTACACCTACCAGTACCCAAACCATATCCCTGCCCGGTCATCACTTTTTCTTTCCACCATTTTATCATAAGTGATCATAATTATCACCTATTGTGTACCGAAATCCTGAGCATAACAGCTACTCGACCTGTACTAGTAGGACTCATAGATAGATATATTTATACATGTAGTTTTCATAAAATACCTGTAACATAAATGCACATTATATATATATATATATTCAGTAATCATTAAAAATATGGGTTATGCACCGGGGCTTGCCTTGGGCAGGCGACGGGTCAGCAAAGTCAGCACCAAAAGGCTCTGGAGCTCCCTCCTGCACGAGGATCTCCTCCTCGTACTCCTCAATGACTTCTTCATAATCATATTCGTCCATGGGCACGAACTCTACCAACTCATGATCTACATGCATGAAATGATGATGCTATACTTAGTAATATGGCAACATCAACTCTTAAAATAAAAATACATCTATCGAACTATTAAGCTAGTGCTATCGACCAAGGTACTAAGTTATCTACTGTTATCACTAACAAGTATGAAGCATGACATACCTTACCATAGCAACTAAAGGTATTCTTACTCCTAATTCCGATTTACTCTATATATGATAAAACAAGGATAATAACTACTCTATTTATCAAACTACTCTAGGGCTACAAAATTTACAGCAAGTACATAATAATCTAATGAACCTACTATAAAAATCTCATAGCTATATCTATCACCAATTTGCCACAAAAATTCCTACAAATATTAATGTACATAATACTAAGCTCTCTAGTTTGAATTTATGAACCTATCATTAACACAACTAACTGTAAACTAACTATACTAACAGATAGATGGCATTTTTGTGAACCTAACAAACTTGGTTTCACTATTTTTGGACATCTACAAGATTTACTATAATTTATCAAAGTTTAGCTCAAAACTAAATTAAATAAGCATTTATTAATGCACTGGAAAATAGAAAACCAAACTTCAAACCGTGGCCCACTAATCGTGGTGTGGCCCACAACTGCGCGACGCGCACCACCGGCATGGCCCACGCAGAGGCGTGGCCTAGCCGAGCGATGCCGGCCCTCGACGGGAAGGACCGCGCGTGATGGCCGTTTTGCGAGAACGCCCCTGACCTACCGATGAACCACGCTGAGGTCCATGGTACTATTTCTATAGACAGTTATCTTATGAATATAACCCTCCCCTTTTCCTTCTTTACCACGGCCAAGTCCCTCGGCACCGGCGCGATGACGCTGGCATCGGGCGGCTACGCTGGCCACACCAGACCCTCACAGCCCTATCTAAGGAGCCGATGCTCACCTCGACGTCAACTCGAAGCGGTGGGAGGCGAGATGGTGAACGGAGACGCTATCCCGAGCTCCCTCCATGGCGGCGGACTCCTCCCTGCGACGGCAGGCACGTTCTCGTGAGCCAAGGCATAGACAACGTGAATAAGATCAAGGATGGGCAACAGCGACTCACCTCGAACCTACCGGTCGTGGTGGCTTGACCGAAGACTGACAGAGCGAGCCTGTCCACGCGCGCACGGCAAGCCTCGCAATGGCGGCGATGGCGCGACTACGGCGGCAGCGCTGAGCAGGCAGTAGTAGGGCGAAATGGGGTGCGCACGGGATAGAGTGGAGCAGGGCGAAGGTACAGTGCCAACGAATTGGACGGAGGTGGACGAGGCTAGGGGAATTAGACGGGCGCTGTTGTGGAGTCTTAAAGTGACCGACAGCGAAGGAACTTCAATTTGGGGCTCGACACCGGTTGGCAGCAGCAGTGGAAGTGTTCGGCGCGTAGCTAGGTCTCTACTCCATCCTCGGGCGCATGCAATTTCATGGATTTGGCCGACGCTGTGAGCTTGCCTCGGCGCGGTTTGGCAATAGAGGAACAGGGAAGGCATGCAAAGTTTGGCTCGGCGCTGTCGTGGCGGGACGTGGCCGTCAACTCAAAGCACAAGCGCGCACGGGCGATGGGGGACAGCGAGACGTGCACAAGACACTTGGCCACAATGCCAGAACTACCGTAGCGGCGCGCGCGCGTGCGTGAATCGCGGGCTTGGGCGCGGCAGCAGGTGGCCGTGGCCGGCAGTGCGGAGCCAGCGCAAGACCGGCCAGTGCGGTGGCAGGCGCGCGGGCTGGCGGCTAGGGCGCGGCAACGACAGCAGCGGCGGTGCGGCATGCGTGTCGGGTAGCAGGCGCGGTGACGCCGAGTGCCGGCACGGTGATCGCGCCTAGACACAGCAACCGTGTCATGCACGCTTTTTAAAGCGTCCCGAAAACTCACCTCAAGGCTTTGATCGCTAAACTAACTATTTTACGCTGAAGATGGCATGTCAAGCTACTAAAACGAACCCCAAAAACCCATGCCACCACTTAACCCGATCCTCTTATAAAAATTCCCAAACTTTGCTTCGTCAATCCGTTTTCCGACTTAAGAAAATGACTAAGTTTTCGTTCGGATTCGTGTCGAATTCGATTTTCAAGCTATCAAGTATGCTAGCTAAGGAATCACATTCTCGACCGCAAGTATTTCATCGTCGCCTACGAAGCTCATGCTACAAACTTTACCAAAGTTTCGTATATGCATTCTATAACATTTTCATTCAATAAAAATTCATTTAGGACCCTAAGTAATACAACACGACATGAACTGTAACATTCGTTTCCTATTTCAATTGAATGTTTCAAGTTCCGTATATTGCTTTACACCTTATATTACACACAATTACACATAAGTATAATGCTCATGCAGTGTTTTAGCAAAAACTGTACAGTATAACACCGAGGGTGTTACATCTAATTACCAGTAGTAACAACAGTAAGATTTCATGTCTTCAGTGATCAGTTATAATTAAGCCACGACATATATACCAACAAACCCTGGACCAGTCAAACCTAAGACACCGTCGAATAATAGAATATCATGTGCCCAATTGATATATTCTGAAACTTTAGGCTCATTCGGCTTTATCTTCCTATATAGCGTCACTTCTTTGTGTAAACACTCTCGTACTGGCAACTTGGAACAATAGGTTAAACTAGGAGATCCTTCCAAGGATATGCAATGGCAAAAGCATCCAAAACCACACAGCACGGCAAAATTACATACAGAACAAAAGGACAAGAGCTAAAGCTTGTCTTGTAACAACCACATTATATATATTCAGGGAATTAAGTTCAGAAGAATGATGTCCGCCACATGTGCAACACGATCGAGACGAGTCACGACGACTCCGGCATCCACCAGTGCTAGTCTCCGGTCGTCTACCGGTAGCTAGCTTACAAGTTCCTGTAGCCGCCGGCAATCGCTGTAATTCGTCAAGAAGCAACGGAGTAAAGAAGGTAGACTAGAAACTTGTAAATCACAGTCATTAAGAGCGAGTACACCCCGTACCTTGTGAATTTGTTGGTTTTGCATTGGTTG